>NC_045434.1:25847154-26147154 GCF_002776525.5 Piliocolobus tephrosceles | reverse complement strand
CTTAAAGTTGCAGTTTCCAAGAACCTGTTAATGATGTAAAATGAGGACTTACTGCATGCAGCAATGAGACAGGAGATTAAAAAATATAAGAAGAGGTTAAGATATATGGTGAACAGAATGAGAAGATCTTATAGCCTCAGAAGGAATGAATAGATAGAATGGAGGAGAAGCAATATTCTACTTTAAGAATGAGAATTTAGCAAAACTGATGAAAAGCTTGAATCCACAGATACAGGAATCACAGTGTATCCCAAGCAGGATATCTAAAAACTACTAGACACATCATAGTTAAATTAGAATTAACTTAGGACAAGGAGAAGATCATAAAAGCAGCCAGAGAGAAAAGACATCATGTACAAAAGAATCAGTTAGCTAACAGCCATTTCTCAAGAGCAACAGTGGAAGCTAGAAGGCAACAGTAATGAAATTACTGAAGGAAAATAACTTCCTACCTAAAATTGTGTACCCAGAAGAGTGATCTGTTAAAAACTGGAATAAAAACATTCACAGATTTAAAAAATGGAAAAAGTCCATGCCAGCAATGGATTATCCCAGGAGGAAGGAACAAGACCCTAATAGGAAGGTCTCACATACAAGAAGTGAGGATGATTAAAAAGGATAAGCATTTAGATAAATCTAACTGTCTGAGTCAAGTTTCTTTTGTTTATAACAGAATACCTAAAACTGGGTAATTTATAAAGAAAAGGGATTTATTTCTTACCATTCGGGAGGCTGGGAAGTCCAAGGTTGAGGGGCTGCATGTGGTGAAAGCCTTCTTTCCAGTGGGGACTCTACAGAGTTCAGAGTTCAGAGTTCCAAGGCAGTACAGGGTATCACATGGCAAGAGGACTAAGCATAATAATGTGCTAGCTTAGATCTCTCATTTATTATAAAGCCGCCATATCCCCTCCCATGATAACTCATTAATCTGTTAAGGGATACATTTTTTTCATGAGTGCAGGCCCCATCTCTCAATACTGCCACATCGAGGATTAAGTTTCAACATGGGTTTTGGAGAGACCATTGAAACCACAGCACTAAACAGTCATTAGCTTTATTAATAATGATTATCTATTTTGTGGTTTATATTTTAAAATACTATACATAAAGAGTATATAAATTGGGCTTATCTGAGGTACTTAGATACAGCAACCATGCAACCTGGCTTTGTGAAAGGTCATACAGTGCATCTGTGCTCCCCACCACAAACCACTGCCAGGAAACTCAAGATGATGATCACTTTAGCTAAGGGAGAGTTAAGGAGGAGCTCTTGAATAGTTTGGCAAGGTTCCTAACCACTTCCTACAAAAATCAAAACTAAGCCAGAAAGGGAGGAAGAAAGGACAAATCTTCAGCCAAAAAATTGCAAAGGAAAATGGGGAGCAAAAGGCAAATAGGCTGAAATGGCCATCTAAGAAACAAGCCAACTTTCCTGCAGAAAGTAGAGAAACTAAAACTGAGGAGGGTCTAGTCTCTAATTAAGGAGAGAAAAAAAATGAAATCTGATTAATATAGTTACCAAGTCTTATGGTTCCTGTATCTTCTTTATTATAATCTGGATAAATATTTTTATTACCTATGTTGTAAAAAAAAGATTTTAAAAATAGTTCTAAAAACACATATTTTAGAAGAAAGTTGTGTGTGCGTGCGTATGCAAGTGTGCGTGTGTGTGCGTGCACACCTGCTGTATGTACTTTCTTTAAAAAAAGAAATGATGTGCTTGTAATTTTTCTGTACAATCTAAAATGTGAAGATGTCAATATAAGAGAGGATTTGACTGTCTTGGGTGTTAACTGTATTGGCCGCTAGGGAGGGCAGTTTTTGTATCTTATGAATTTAACAATATGGCCATTAGGAGTCACAATTATTTACTAATATATCTTAATATTTTAAATTACTTAATGCCTATCTCCATGTTCTTGCTTTAAAAACATAGAATTGCTCCTAAAGAAAACTGCTGTCTAATTTTGGCTTTCCATATATCAGAATTGTTAAAATTTTGTTAAAGTTTGGAAATTTTGAAGTAAAGCATTATGATACTAAATTATTAATTAGTGGGGCTTTAAACCTAACAGTTTATCAATATTTGAAGTTACTAGTGCCTGATATATTTTCTTAAGGAAACTTTGCCTCTAGCTTTAAGTTGGAAAGTCACTAGAATTACTGTTTAGAAAAGAATGGAATAATACTTTCGAAAACTTACATTAGGACTTGTTTACTAATTATCCATAATGGCTATGTACTGATTGAATAAAATCTCAATTATGAAAGAAAAAAATTAAATGAAAACATACAAGCCTTGAAATAACCCAGATATTTTCAAAATGAATAGAAAAATTTTGGTATCTTGTGATAATGGAATATTATACAGTGGCAAAAAACAAATGAATATAATTGCATACAGTAACATTTATAAATTTTAGAGAATAACTAAACTGTTGAGAAAAAACAAGTAGCTATCTATGTTGTATTGTACCATTTCAAAAATGAAGCTCAAAATCAAGTATGTAAATCAAACAACATATTGGTTAAGAATAACACAAATAACTGATAAAACTTTTTCTTTAAAGGCACGTAATAATATCCTTAAAATTTGTGATAGTGGTTACCTTTTTTGGTAAGACAGGGAGATGGAATAGGTAGATTATGAACATTGGTAATGTTTTTAATTTGATAGGTAAGTTTTATTATTTTATACTTTTAAATTTATATGCCAATATATTCTTTTGTATGTATCAAATATAACATTTTTTAAAAAGAAAAAGCAGTGTGAACTTCCTGTGAATTTTGATTAGTATTTCTATTATACTCCTGCTTTCCCTGTCTAGAATTTAGGCATTCATGGTTGAGACCCTGAAGAAAACATTTTCTGCTGAGCAGAAGCAATTTAATAATTGCCTCCCTTCCTTGTAAGTTTTTAATTTCTTCCTTATGTCTGATTAATCCCCCAATATAAGCTTCAATTAATTAAGCAGGTCTGCAAAATATATGAATAAAACACCACACTATTAAGATATTATGTCTTTTGTAAAATATTTTTCGAGTTGGCAAATAGTTTTGTGTTGAATTATCTATACAGAACTTTACATTATTTAAAGAGGGAAAATGAGTGGGAGTATTTTTATTCCATGGTGTAATAAGGCAAGGAATATCCATTCCACCCATGTTGCCTATATATATATTCCAATAGTGTTGAAATATAGATTTCATTTTTTCTTATTAAAAACATGAAGTGTTTAAAAATACATCTAAAAAAAGGAGGCTGTGCTTTTGTCTGACTACTGCAAAAATAGCCTTGTTTTATAATGAGTACATTCTAAAAATGGGGAAAAGTCAGTTCTTCGTTTAAAATTGTTTCAAGAAATACATCTATTGGGTCCTGAAGAAGGAGGGGACATCAAAAACAACAAGTTTATTAAGACTGTTGAGAATCCACATGTGTCATACAGATGGCAGAGTCTGGTGTCCCTTTGAAAAGAAGCCCACCACAAGTAAGGTAGAGGTAATTTCAAAATTCGTTTAACTGGGATTTGTCAGCTATGCAAGTGTCTTAATAGTCTTGAAACTACTGTGGCAATTGTGATCCCAGGAACACATTTTCTCTTTGATGCCCACTGGTAGCAGGAGGCATTCACTTTATGCTCTTTTAAATGCCTATCGTTAATGCCAAAAAAAAATTATGTGTAGATGTGTAGAGAATGAAAAGTGAGAAGTGTGGAGAATCATTGAGGAAGGATGAGACCTAAGAGCAAAAACAAAAAGAAAAGTGAGGTTGGGGGCAATATTTCCAAGATTAGAGGCTCTGATCCACTTTTGTAGTCAGGGAGCTCCTTGCTATATTATGAAGCAGAATAAACCAAAAAACATGGCCTCCCCATTACAGTGGCAGATTCTGTGTCATTCACATTCTTCTAGGAGAGACTGAATGACCATGTATTTGTATATTGGACTAGGAAAGGGTTATATGAAAATCTAGCAGCTTGTAAAATATCATTTAGGGGGTCTTGGGAAATAAAGAGAAGTTTCACATACATTCCTATTTAGTCTGCATCAAATACTGTATCTTTCAGACATGATAACTTGCTGATGTTTCAGATTAATATTAACCAAATTATGGCTGTCTTGACATTTCAGAAAAATCTAAAGAATTCCAGTGGAAATACAATGTCTTTTTGAATTCTGTTTTACCCTGTGTAACAGGTTTTGTTCTTGGATATAGTAGGTATCTACTATAAAAGAGTGCATATTTTGCTGACTCATCTTCCTATGTCATAGCATTTTTTTTGTCATTTCACTTCTTTCTCAAGTCTATTTTGCTTCACATTGATTATGTATTTCTTCAAAGAATGAAAAACACAAGTAGACTACGGCCAAAAATAACTACATTAGTTCATAAATTAATGACTAGAAATGTATAATTCTTGGTACTTTTCATAGTGCTTTAGACTTGAATGGGTCATTTTATTTTGTCATTCCAGTTCTTCAGGATTTAAGAGAAAAAGGAAAATAATTTTTAATTCAACTTATTATTTTTGTTTTACTTGAAAATAATGTTCAAAATTAAAACAAAACATAAATGCAAATTAAATATATTACTAATTTAACTCACATTTAGTCAGAATCCAGAAGTGTCTGCAGCCAACCAAAGAGGGAATGTTTGATGGAAAGAAGTTGGAATGGAAGGAGAAAATGGCTTATTTTAGTTAAAATGTTTTACTTTTGGAAATTGTTTAAAAAAAACTGATTTTCACATATACATAAATACATTGTTAGGAGCTCTCCCGGGCCATAGAAGTGGCCTGCACAGGTGAGGAGCCCTGAAACTTAAACTTCACTAGTTCTATGATAAATGCTCCTCTACTTGAATTCCTGTGCCATTTTACCTCCTGCCCCATTTCTTCTTTCCCCTTTGGAGTAAAAGAACTGTCAGTACTGCTATGTCTACTTTCTCTTCTCCTATTTAGTTTAGAATTCCCATCATTCTACTTAAACTACTGTCAAAACAGTGATTCCTAATCCTGTTTGTATTTCACATGCCAACAGCAGGTTTGATACAGCTGAGCATTTTTTATTGAAACATGTTCTTCCCGTGGCTTCTGGAACATGCTTCTTTCTGGTTCTTTTTCTTTACCTCACTGGTTACTCCTGGATCTCCTTTGCTGTTTCTTCATCTTCTTCCTGACAGCTAAACTTAGGTGTAACCTAAGGTGTAATCCTGGGGCTAAGTTCTCCAATCTCTCTCTTTTTTTCCTTAACTACATTTCCTCTCTGTCTTCACCCTGCCCCATGGCTTTATGAACCGTGTCTACACTGATCACTTTCAAATTTATATATATCTAGTCCTTTATTATCTGAGTTCCAAACTTACATATTCAACTGCCTATTTCCGTATTTACTTGATTGCTTAATTAATCATAACCCAGTGGAAAAACAACTTATCGAGTTCTGGTCACACATCCTGGTTCTCTTGGATCTCAGTAAACTGCTGTTCTTTCATTTGCACAAGCTAAAAGCTATAAGTCATCTTTGACTCCTCTGTCTTTTCGTTCAGTCCTTACCCTATTGGCACATTATCTTGACAAAATTTCTCTACAATTTTCATGTCATTTTTTTTTTCTTTTTAAATTGCATCAGCTTGGGCATTGTGTAATTCTTTGTGACATCATTTATTTATACTTGTTACCTGGGTATTGTTTAGCCTGGAACCAGGGAGAGGGGTAGAGTCTAAAACAGAACTGATTTGTTCTGCTTTGCATTTTCCTGATTCCTCAAAATGAAGAAAAAAGGGTGTGGCAATCATTAAAACACTTTGCTGTTACTTTATCAAAACATATTTGGTTTACTGCCATGTTAGACCAGATAAATACAGGCATAAAAATAGTTGTGATTTTACATGTTCAGCCTTTAGGATTTCTATTTATGTGCCACTCCCTATCAACCCCATTTACAAATTGTGCTACTGTAGTTATCTTTGTGGCTTACAGTGGTCCTAGCAGCAAATTTTATGCTAATTATTACCATTAAAATAATTTTTTTTTGGCAGACATCTGGTTTTAAAGTGGCAGTCCAGAAGCAAGCTGGTTTCACTCTCCCCACAGAAAACCAAGAAATTTGCAGAGCTGTGATTTTCCCCAGCAACAGTCCAGAACTCAAATATGAGGATGAGACAGATCCTAGGGCCATAAAGACAAAAAACCTTCTTTGGAAAAAAACTCCAAGCAGGTGGTAAGAGAATTGGACTTCCACATCTGCAACGTTCCCCCACCCATTCTGCCCAGCAACAATTGTATGAAAAGGAAATGCTCTTTGGAGCATTTTGGATTTCAGATTTTTGGGTTAGGAATACTTATGTGGTATGCATTCTGCAAACATTTAAAAACCTGAGAAAAATAGAAAATTCAAAATACTTTGGGTCCCTAGCATTTTGGATAAGAGATATTCAATCTGAAAACGAAAAGTTCTTAACAGTTATTTGTCATTCAGGAAATGCAAATTAATGCCAATGAGATAACAGTATACATTCACTAGAATGGTTATAACAAAAACAGCAGAAAATACCTAGTATTAACAGAGCTGTAGAGAAGCTGCAATTCTCATACATTGCTGGTGGGAACATAACACGGTACTGCTACTTTTGAAAACAGATTGTTAGCTTCTTAAAAATTACGCACAAACCAACAATTCTGTGCATAGAAATCTAACCAATATAAATAAACACATAGGTTGACACAAAGACTTGTATGCACATTTTTATAGCAATAATATTTATAATAGTCAAAGGTAGAAACAACCCGAATGTCTATCAACTACTGAGTAGATAAATAAAATGTGTTATATCCATACAATGAATTCTATTCTGTGATAAAAAGGAATGAAATACTGATACATCCCATAACATGGAGGAACCTCAAAAACATTATGGCAAATGTAAAAGACTACATTGTTAGAAGGCAGGATGGTGGTTGCCAGGGGCTGAAGGGAAGGGAAAATGGGAAATTTGTGTTTAGTGTGCATAGTTTCAGTTGGGAGACATGAAAAAGTTCTGCAGATAGAGGTGGAAAGTAATCATTATAAAAATAGGCCTAGAACATTCTCATGACAAAGGCCTACTCTCCAGGGAAAAATACATTACCACGGCCTTATCCTATGTAGGGGAAGGACAGTTTCTTCAACTCTAGCTGCCTCTCGAGCCTTTCTGTTTCACCTACTGGGATGGAGGGACAACCTAAAAATCACTTGTAAAAGTCACAGCCTAGGGACACAGGCCAACTGAAAAACTGAAATTTAATCATAAGACTCTAGAATGAATGATTCTCTTCCTTCGTACTTCACTCCCATAACAATCAGGCTCTATTATAACAGTGAATTATAGCTGAAGGAGCTGAAAAACACAGACTCTCTTGAAGAGGAGTCCTTAGGAAGTATGATGGTCAATATTGAGTGTGAACTTGATTGGATCAAAGGATGCAAAGTATTGATCCTGGATGTGTCTGTGAGGATGCAGCCAAAGGAGATTAACATTGGAATCAGTGGACTTGGAGAGGCAGACCCATGCTCAATCTGGGTGGGCACAATCTAATCAGCTGCCATCGCAGCTAGAATAAAAGCAGGCAGAAGAACGTGGAAAGACCAGACTGGATGAGTCTTCTGGCTTCCATCTTTCTCCCATGCTGGATGCTTCCTGCCCTCGAACATCAGACTCCAAGTTCTTCAGCTTTTGGATTCTTGGACCTACACCAGTGGTTTGCCAGGGGCTCTTGGGCCTTCAGCCACAGACTGAAGACTGCTGTTGGCTTCCCTACTTTTGAGGTTTGGGGACTCGAACTGGCTTCCTTGCTCCTCAGTTTGCAGATGGCCTATTGTGGGACTTCACCTTGTGATTGTGTGAGCCAATACTCTTTAATAAACTAACTTTCATATATACATTTATCCTATTAGTCCTGTCCCTCTAGAGAACCCTGACGAATACAGGGAAGCCTAAATAGTATAGAAAGGAAAACAGGGACACTAGAGAAATTGGAAGCTTATGGCATGTGCAACTTCAGCAAACATCAAATACAACCCACCTCCTAGCCATATTAAAACAAAACCTCACACTTAAGGCCTATTTACCTCAGTTCCTATTATCTGATCATGTCTAGCTTTCAACAAAAATTTACAAGATGTGCTAAAAGACAAGCAGAAAGTCTGAAGAGATAAAGCAAGCATAAGAATCAGACTCAGATATGACACAGACGTTGGAATTATCAAACCAGGAAGTTATAGTTAATATTTAAGGGTTCTAGTGGAAAAAAATAGACAACATGCATGAACAGAAGGGTAATGTAAACAGAGAAATGGAAACTCTAAGAAAGAAAGGGAAATGCTAAAAATCAAAAACACTATATTAAAAGCAAAGAATGCCTTTGATGGGATCATCAGTACACATGGCATAACAGAAGAAAAAATCCACTAAGCTAGAAGATAGGTAAGCAGAAAACTCCCTAACTGAAATAAAAGATAAGTGAATTTTAAAAAAGAACAGAACACCCAAGAACTGTGGAACAATTTCAAAAGGTGTAATGTACACATTGTTGAAATACCAAAAGAGAAGAAGAAGTGAATGGGACAGAAGAAACATTTGAACTAATAATGGCACAATAACATTTCAGAATTAATTATAGATAGCAAACTACAGATCCAGAAAGCTCAGAGAACACCAAACAGGATAGTCACGAAAAATCTACACCAGGGCATATCATATTCAAATTTCAAAAAACCAAAGGCAAAAATATATTGAAAGCAGCCAGATGGGAGATTAAGGAGAAGAATTGCAGCAGATTTATTGTCAGAAACCATACAAAAAAGAATAAAATAGAATGAGATATTTAAAGTATTGTAAAAAAAACCCCACAAAACCCTGTAACCTATAATTCTACATCCAGTGAAATTATCCCTCACAAGTGAAGAAAAATTACTTTCTCAGAAAAACAAAAACTGAAGGAATTCATTGCAAGCAGATCCACCCTATAAGAAATATTAAAAGAAGTTCTTCAGAGAGAAGGAAAATGACATAGGTCAGAAACTTAGTTTTATATTTAAAAATGGAATGTTAGAGAAGGAATAAGTGAAGATAAAATAAATTCTTTTATTTTTCTTATCTAAACACTAAACTTTAAACTGTTTAAAGTAATAATAGAAACAATATCTAGCATATGGATAAGTGGAGTGAATGACAATGATGTCATAAGGGTCAGAAAGAAAGAATTGGGAAAAATCTGTTCTTGGGTACCTTGCACTACATGTGAAACAATATACTGTTATTTGAAGTTAGTTTTAAGTTTGTTAAGTATGTATATTGCAAACTCTAGAGCAAGTAACTTTTTTCACAAAGAGGTGTGACTGCTATCTCTAAGAGAGGAGATAAAATGGATAGTATAAAATGTTCGAAAACAAGACAAGGCAGAAAAAGATATGAAAAAAGTAACAATGTATGCAATAAATACAAAACAGTTGCAAACACAGTAGATATTAATCTAACTGCACCAATAGTCACCTTAAATGTAAATGATCTAAAAACATCAACTACAGGACAGAGATGATCAGAGTAAATAAAAAAAAAAAAAACAAAACCCAACTATATGTCATTTACAAAAACCCCACTTTAAATATGAAGACATATAGATTAAAGGGATGGAAAAAGATATAACATGCTAACACTAATCAAAAGAAAGATGAAGTAGCTACATTGATTTCAGACAATACAAAATTCAGAACAAGGAAAATGATCAAGATAAAGAGAGAGGCATTACGTAATAAGGAAATCAATTCTCCAAGAAGATATAACAATCCTTAGCATGCATCTAACAACAAAGGGTTAAATTACAGGAGACAAATAGGCAAGTCTACTGTAATAGTTGCAAACTTCAATACCTTTCAGTAAGTAATTCATAGGTCAAACAGGCAGAAAGTCAGTAAGGATATAGTTGACCTGAATAGTACTATAAATTTGATCTCGATGAACTTGATGTAATTGAAATTTATAGAATACTTCAACAATGGCAGAATACACATTATTCTCAAGCTTTAATGGATATGTATCAAAATAGATTACATTTGAGCTGCAAAATACAACTTTACAGGCCGGGCACAGTGGCTCATTCCTACATTGTAATCCCAGCACTTTGGGAGGCCGAGGCGGGTGGATCACCTGAGGTCAGGAGTTTGAGATGAATCTGGCCATCATGGTGAAACCTTGTCTCTACTAAAAATTCAGGAATTATCTGGGTGTGATGGCGGGTACCTGTAATCCCAGCTACTCGGGAGGCTAAGAAAGGAGAATTGCCTGAACCTGGGAGGTGGAGGTTGCAGTGAGCTAAGATTGCATCACTGCACTCCAGCCTGGGTGACAGAGCAAGACTCTGTCTCAAAAACAAAAGCAAACAAACAAACAAACAAAAAAAATGAAAAACAACTTTTAAGAGTATAGAGATTACACAAATTATATTCACAGACTATACAGGAATTAAACTAGAAATAAGTAACAGAAAGATTCCTGGAAAGTCTCCAAATATTTGGAGATTAAGCAATATACTTCTAAATAACATGTATCAAAGAAAAAGTCTCAAGATAGATTAGAAAATATTCAAAATAAATGAAAATGCAACTTACCAAAATTTGTGGGATGCAACAAAAGCAATATTTAGAGGGAAATTTATAACATTAATTACATATGGTCATTTCTCAGTATCCATGGGGATTGGTTCCAGGACCTCCTGCAGAGACCAAAATCTGCAGATGTTCAAGTTCCTTATATAAAATGGTGTCATATTTGCATATAACCTACATACATTCTTCTGTATACTTTAAATCATCTCTAGATTACTTATAATGTCTAATACACTGTAAATGCTATGTAAATAGTTGTTGTAGAGTATTGGTTTTTAATTTGTATTATTTTTATTGGTTTTACTTTTTCAAACATTTTCGATCTGCATTTGGCTGAATCTACAGATGCACAACCCATAGGTATGGAGGGATGACTGTTTATTAGCAAAGAAGAAATACTCAAAGCCAGTAATTTAAGCTGTCATTTTAGGAAACTAAATGAAGAAGGGCGATTTCAACCTAAAGTAAGCAGAAGAAAAGAAACATAAAAATTAGAGGAGAAATCAACGAAATTGATAACAGGAAAATAATAGAGGAAATCAATGACGCTAAACATCTGGTTCTTTGAAAAGATCAATAAAATCAATAATCTTCAAGCCAAACCAACCAAGGACAAAAGAAAGAAAACACAAATTACCAGTATCAGAAATGAAAGAGGAATCATCACTATTGATCCCACAAATGTTTTAAGATAATAAAGAAGTAATATGAACAGCTCTATGCACATAGATTTGTTAACTTAGATAAAATGCACTGCCTCCTTGAAAAACAATCCGAATAGACCTATATCTATTAAAGAAATTAAACTAATTAATAATTAATTAAACTAATTAATAACCTTCCAAGAAAGAAATCACTAAGCCCAGATTGTTTCACTGGTGAAATGTACCAAATATTTAAGCAAGAAATGTTACCAATTCTCCACAATCTCTTCTAGAAAATAGAAGCAAAGGGAACACTTCCTGACTCATTCTATAAGGACATCATTATCCTAATGCCAAAAACAGACATTATAAGAAAGAAAAACTACAGACTCAGATCTCTCATGAAGATTGATGCAAAAATCCTCAACAAAATTAGTGAATCAAATCCACCAATGTATAAAAAGGATTATATGCCACTACGAAATGAGATTTATTCCAGGTAGGCAAAGTAGTTCAACATTTAAAAATCAATAAATGTAATCAATGACATCAACAGGCTAAAGAAGAAAACATAATGTGATCATTTTAATAGATGTAGAAAAAGCATTTGACAAAACCCAACACTCATTCATGACAAAATCTCTCAGCAAATGAGGAATAAAGGGGAATTTCCTCAAACTTTCTAAAGAGCATCTACAAAAACGCTACACCTAAAATCATAGTGAATGATGAGAAACTGGGCATTTTGTTCCCGCTAAGATCAGGAACAAGATAAAAATATCCACTCTCATCTGAATGATAGGAAGTAGCCAGCAATGAAAGTATCTGCAGAAGATCATTCCAGGCAGGAGGAAATATCAAACATGGGAAAGACCTTGTTATACTTGAGGAAGACACGTCTCTAGGATGATTGGTGCATAATGAATGAACAGGAAAGTGGTAGGAGGTGAGATCACAGGGTGAGAAGGGGCCTGATTATGTAGGACCTTGGAAGTAAGGTAAGGAGTTTGTATTTTATTCTAATAGCATTGGAAAGTCGTGGAGGGATATAATCTGATTTACATCTTTGAGAGAATTGTGGTTGCTGACACGAACCTCTCAATTGTGGGAATCTGTAATCTTGGGAGATAGTCTCTCTTGGCATCTGGATCTGGAAGACAAGATGTGCTCATTATTTGCAATGCTGAAGGTACTCTTGCATATCTAAGTCTTGTAATTAGCTTAAGAAATGTGCCTAACGCCACAGTAGAAAAATATAGCCACCACTGTCACTACAAGGCATGAGGCATTCAAGAGGCAAAGGTGAAGATAAAATATTTGGAAGAATTCAAATTAAAAAAAATTTCTAATTTTTTTTTGCTATGAAGATCAAATAGTTTAATACACATGAAAACAATAAACCATTGGTACAATGCAAATATTAAGACTATTACAATAAAAATAAACAGAGTGAGATAATGGGATTATTACATACTTAAGACCTAAACTTTGTGCAACTGATCCCAGTGGGAAGCAGGTCCTCATTTTGAGTCCCACTTTTTCTTTTTTTCTTTTTTCTTTTTTTTATTATACTTTAAGTTCTAGGGTACATGTGCACAACATGCAGGTTTGTTACATATGTATACATGTGCCATGTTGGTGTGCTGCACCCAATAACTCGTCATTTGCATTAGTTATATCTCCTAATGCTATCCCTTCCTGCTACCCCCATCCCACAACAGGCCCCGGTGTGTGATGTTCCCATTCCTGTGTCCAAGTGTTCTCATTGTTCAATTCCCCTCTATGAGTGAGAACACGCGGTGTTTGGTTTTCTGTCCTTGCGATAGTTTGCTGAGAATGATGGTTTCCAGCTGCATCCATGTCCCTACAAAGGACATGAACTCATCCTTTTTTAGGGATGAGTAAATACTGAATAGTATTCCATGGTGTATATGTGCCACATTTTCTTAATCCAGTCTGTCATTGATGGCCATTTGGGTTGGTTCCAAGTCTTTGCTATTGTGAATAGTGCCGCAATAAACATATGTGTGCATGTGTCTTTATAGCATGATTTATAATCCTTTGGGTATATACCCAGTAATGGGATGGCTGGGTCAAATGGTATTTCTAGTTCTAGATCCCTAAGGAATCGCCACACTGTCTTCCACAATGGTTGAACTAGTTTACAGTCCCACCAACAGTGTAAAAGTGTTCCTATTTCTCCACATCCTCTCCAGCACCTGTTGTTTCCTGACTTTTTAATGATCGCCATTCTAACTGGCGTGAGATGGTATTTCATTGTGGTTTTGATTTGCATTTCTCTGATGGCAAGTGATGATGAGCATTTTTTTCATGTGTCTATGGGCTGCATAAATATCTTCTTTTGAGAAGTGTCTGTTCATATCCTTTTATCCACTTTTTGATGGGGTTGTTTGTTTTTTTTCTTGTAAATTTGTTTGAGTTCTTTGTAGGTTCTGGCTGTTAGCCCTTTGTCAGATGGGTAGATTGCAAAAATTTTCTCCCATTCTGCAGGTTGCCTGTTCACTCTGATAGTAGTTTGTTTTGCTATGCAGAAGCTCTTTAGTTTAATTAGATCCCATTTGTCAATTTTGGCTTTTGTTGCCATTGCTTTTGGTGTTTTAGACATGAAGTCCTTGCCCATGCCTATGTCCTGAATGATATTGCCTACGTTTTCTTCTAGGGTTTTTATGGTTTTAGGCATAACATTTAAGTCTCTAATCCATCTTGAATTAATTTTTGTATAAGGTGTAAGGAAGGGATCCAGTTTCAGCTTTCTACTTATGGCTAGCCAGTTTTCCCAGCACCATTTATTAAATAGGGAATCCTTTCCCCATTTCTTGTTTTTGTCAGGTTTATCAAAGATCAGATGGTTGTAGGTGTGTGGTATTATTTCTGAGGGCTCTGTTCTGTTCCATTGGTCTATATCTCTGTTTTGGTACCAGTACCATGCTGTTTTGGTTACTGAAGCCTTGTAGTACAGTTTGAAGTCAGGTATCGTGATGCCTCCAGCTTTGTTCTTTTGGCTTAGGATTGTCTTTGCAATGCAGGCTCTTTTTTGGTTCCATATGAACTTTAAAGTAGTTTTTTTCCAATTCTGTTAAGAAAGTCATTGGTATGGCATGACTTTCATTGGTATGGCATGACTTTTCTAATGGGGATGGCATTGAATCTATAAATTACCTTGGGCAGTATGGCCATTTTCATGATACTGATTCTTCCTATCCATAAGCATACAATGTTCTTCTATTTGTTTGTGTCTTCTTTTGTTTCATTGAGCAGTGGTTTGTAGTTCTCCTTGAAGGGGTCCTTCACATCCCTTGTAAGTTGGATTCCTAGGTATTTTATTCTCTTTGAAGCAGTTGTGAATGGGAGTTCATTCACGATTTGGTTCTCTGTTTGTCTGTTATTGGTGTATAAGAATGCTTGTGAATTTTGTGCATTGATTTTGTATCCTGAGACTTTACTGAAGTTGCTTATCAGCTTAAGGAGATTTTGGGCTGAGACGATGGGGTTTTCTAAATATACAATCATGTTATCTGCAAACAGGGACAGTTTGACTTCCTCTTTTCCTAATTGAATACCCTTTATTTCTTTCTCTTGCCTGATTGCCCTGGCCAGAACTTCCAACACTATGTTGAATAGGAGCGGTGAGAGAGGGCATCCCTGTCTTGTGCCAGTTTTCAAGGGGAATGCTTCCAATTTTTTCCCATTCAGTATATTATTGGCAGTGGGTTTGTCATAAGTAGCTCTTATTATTTTGAGATACATTCCATCAATACCAAATTTATTGAGAGTTGTTACCATGAAGGGCTGTTGAAAAATTCCGATGTTTAAAAGCATATGGTTTTTGAAATGTAGTTTGTCAAACTATTGTCAAGAAAATGTGACAATGCAGAATCATCTTTACTGAGATTTATAGTTACGCTTTAAAAAAATTTAAGGTCATTGTAGGACACAACCATTAGGAACATGTCTGGACCATGCTGTAAAAATGCTATTGAAGGCCCTGTCACATCACTCACTACCCCTAATAAAAATGCCACCTGAGAAATTACTTTAAAAATTAATGCTTGGATAACAAGTTTTTCCTGAGGAACACTAGTGATTTCTTCTTCTTTACACAAGAGCTAGGTATTGTAGTACTTTATTTTCTTTTTAAAACTGGCTCCTTAAAATTTCAAGCTCTGCAGCATCATAGGTGTCCAATAAAAAAGCACTCTCCTGATTTAAAGGTTCAGGAGAGGAAGTTTTCCCAATGAAGGGTGTTGGCACTTTTGCTGGATCTGTTTACTGACCTGGCTTTTTGCTATAAAGGTATCTTCAGAAACTGAGCAAACTTAGGGTTAGCAAATTGACTTCCTCTTCATCTGTATTTACTACTCATTATATCAGTGTTACTGCAAGCATCCTCAAATCTGTTTGAGAATAAGTTGAGTATAAATTTAACCACAGGCAAATTTTATAACTAATTGTTTATTACTGTTAATAAACCAAAATGCACTTTTAGTCTTTTTGTGAAGTGATATTAACAGTAAAGAATGTAAGTCAATATGAATATGAGAGACTTAAAAGCACTTTTGTAACAACAGAGCAAGTTGAAGATCATTTTCCTTGTGTATGGGAGTCGGTTATTCTTTGCTCTAGCATAGCACATGAGCAGAAGATGATTATCACTAATGATCAATACTATTTGTATACCTTAAATGGAGCCTTGGTGTTTAGCTTCCTTATTTCATAAGTTTTGCTTTTGATGTTAAATATTTTTGTCTAGACAAAGTACAGCTTCTGCTATTAATCTGCACGGAGAAAAGCTAAAACTATAGGATATCTTAGCAAATGGCACTTAGATTCAATGATATGGGTAGATATTTTCAAGGAGTAATTATTAGCCAATGAGACACCACTTATAAACAGAGGGTTTTCTTATCAATAATTTAAAAAGTAAATTGTTTGCTGATTTCTCAAAAGCTAAATTCTGATTCATTTCGTTTCTTTTCCATAATTTATTCCTATTAAATCCTTCTTCAGTTAAGGTCGACCACAGGACTTCTAATCACACACTGAGAAAGCAAAAGCATCACTGCAGGAAATCCCTTTAAACTTTTGCCTTATGGCAGATGGACATATGCTCAAAGGTGTTGAACACATGAAATAAGTGCTGTAAAAATCTACTAAACAAATAAAAATAATTACATTGCAAATGCTTTTTTCCTTAGAGCACTTGTTTTAAGAAATGTATTTCTGGAATACAAGCTAGAAGTGGCTTTGTCCTGCTGCTCAGGGTTAAAGGCAAACTGAAGGTCTCCAGCCTTTGGTATGACACATGAAAGTGAATAACAAAAAGAAGGCCTTGAGTTTTTTGATAGTTAGGCATATTTTCATTATAATGATATCCAGATATGTGATATATCTGATATATAATACACATATAGACACATATATGTCTCTCTATATATTTGTATATAGGTAGATTTTATTATATGTCAAATCTGTATATAACTATAATGAAAGTCTCAATTGTTACCTCAATAACCTTTAACCTGACTACAATATTTAAAAGTTCAATCTCGGGGGGCGGAGCAAGATGGCCGAATAGGAACAGCTCCAGTCTCCAACTCCCAGCGCGAGCGACACAGAAGACCGGTGATTTCTGCATTTTCAACTGAGGTACTGGGGTCATCTCACTAGGGAGTGGCGGACAATCGGTGCTGGTCAGCTGCTGCAGCCCGACCAGCAAGAGCTGAAGCAGGGCGAGGCATCGCCTCACCTGGGAAGCGCAAGGGGGATGGGAATCCCTTTTCCTAGCCAGGGGAACTGAGACACACAACACCTGGAAAATTGGGTAACTCCCACCCCAATACTGCACTTTAAGCAAACGGGCACACAAGGAGAATATATCCCACACCTGGCTGGGAGGGTCCCACGCCCATGGAGCCGCCCTCATTGCTAACACAGCAGTCTGCAATCTAACCACAAGGCAGCAGCGAGGCTGGGGGAGGGGCACCCGACATTGCTGAGGCTTAAGTAGGTAAACAAAGCCGCTGGGAAGCTGGAACTGGGTGGAGCTCACAGCAGCTCAAGGAAATCTGCCTGTCTCTGTAGACTCCACCTCTGGGGACAGGGCACAGTTAAAACAGCAACAACAAAAGCAGTAGAAACCTCTGCAGATGCAAATGACTCTGTCTGACAGCTTTGAAGAGAGCAGTGGATCTCCCAACACAGAGGTTGAGATCTGAGAAGGGACAGACTGCCTGTTCAAGTGGGTCCCTGACCCCTGAGTAGCCTAACTGGAAGACACCCCCACTAGGGGCAGTCTGGCACCCCACACCTCACAGGGTGGAGTACACCCCTGAGAGGAAGCTTCCAAAGTAAGAATCAGACAGGTACACTCGCTGTTCAGCAATATTCTATCTTCTGCAACCTCTGCTGCTGATACCCAGGCAAACAGGGTCTGGAGTGGACCTCAAGCAATCTCCAACAGACCTACAGCTGAGGGTCCTGACTGTTAGAAGGAAAACTATCAAACAGGAAGGACACCTATACCAAAACCCCATCAGTACATCACCATCATCAAAGACCAGAGGCAGATAAAACCACAAAGATGGGGAAAAAGCAGGCCAGAAAAGCTGGAAATTCAAAAAATAAGAGCGCATCTCCCCCTGCAAAGGAGCGCAGCCCATCACCAGCAACGGATCAAAGCTGGTCAGAGAATGACTTTGACGAGATGAGAGAAGAAGGCTTCAGTCCATCAAACTTCTCAGAGCTAAAGGAGGAATTATGTACCCAGAGCAAAGAAACTAAAAATCTTGAAAAAAGAGTGGAAGAATTGACAGCTAGACTAATTAATGCAGAGAAGGTCATAAACGAAATGACAGAGATGAAAACCATGACACGAGAAATACGTGACAAATGCACAAGCTTCAGTAAACGACTCGACCAACTGGAAGAAAGTATCAGCGATTGAGGATCAAATGAATGAAATGAAGCGAGAAGAGAAACCAAAAGAAAAAAGAAGAAAAAGAAATGAGCAAAGCCTGCAAAAAGTATGGGATTATGTAAAAAGACCACATCTACGTCTGATTGGGGTGCCTGAAAGTGAGGGGGAAAATGGAACCAAGTTGGAAAACACTCTTCAGGATATCATCCAGGAGAAATTCCCCAACCTAGTAGGGCAGGCCAACATTCAAATTCAGGAAATACAGAGAATGCCACAAAGATACTCCTCGAGAAGAGCAACTTCAAGACACATAATTGCCAGATTCACCAATGTTGAAATGAAGGAAAGAATCTTAAGGGCAGCCAGAGAGAAAGGTCGGGTTACCCACAAAGGGAAGCCCATCAGACGAACAGCAGATCTCTCGGCAGAAACTCTACAAGCCAGAAGAGAGTGGGGGCCAATATTCAACATTCTTAAAGAAAAGAATTTTAAACCCAGAATTTCATATCCAGCCAAACTAAGTTTCATAAGTGAAGGAGAAATAAAATCCTTTACAGATAAGCAAATGCTTAGAGATTTTGTCACCACCAGGCCTGCCTTACAAGAGACCCTGAAGGAAACACTAAACATGGAAAGGAACAACCGGTACCAGCCACTGCAAAAACATGCCAAAATGTAAAGACCATCAAGGCTAGGAAGAAACTGCATCAAATAACGAGCAAAATAACCAGTTAATATCATAATGGCAGTATCAAGTTCACACATAACAATATTAGCCTTAAATGTAAATGGACTAAATGCTCCAATTAAAAGACACAGACTGGCAAACTGGATAAAGAGTCAAGACCCATCAGTGTGCTGTATTCAGGAGACCCATCTCACATGCAGAGACATACATAGGCTCAAAATAAAGGGATGCAGGAAGATCTACCAAGCAAATGGAGAACAAAAAAAAGCAGGGGTTACAATACTAGTCTCTGATAAAACAGACTTTAAACCATCAAAGATCAAAAGAGACAAAGAAGGACATTACATAATGGTAAAGGGATCAATTCAACAAGAAGAGCTAAGTATCCTAAATATATATGCACCCAATACAGGAGCACCCACATTCATAAAGCAATTCCTTAGAGACTGACAAAGAGACTTAGACTCCCATACAATAATAATGGGAGACTTCAACACTCCACTGTCAACATTAGACAGATCAACGAGACAGAAAGTTAATAAGGATATCCAGGAATTGAACTCATCTCTGCACCAAGCGGACCTAATAGACATCTATAGAACTCCCCACCCCAAATCAACAGAATATACATTCTTCTCAGCACCACATCGCACTTATTCCAAAATTGACCACATAATTGGAAGTAAAGCACTCCTCAGCAAATGTAAAAGAACAGAAATTATAACAAACTGTCTCTCAGACCACAGTGCAATCAAACTAGAACTCAGGACTCAGAAACTCAATCAAAACTGCTCAACTACATGGAAACTGAACAACCTGCTCCTGAATGACTACTGGGTACATAACGAAATGAAGGCAGAAATAAAGATGTTCTTTGAAACCAATGAGAACAAAGATACAACATACCAGAATCTCTGGGACACATTTAAAGCAGTGTGTAGAGGGAAATTCATAGCACTAAATGCCCACAAGAGAAAGCAGGAAAGATCTAAAATTGACACCCTAACATCACAATTAAAAGAACTAGAGAGGCAAGAGCAAACACATTCAAAAGCTAGCAGAAGGCAAGAAATAACTAAGATCAGAGCAGAACTGAAGGAGATAGAGACACAAAAAACCCTCCAAAAAAATCAATGAATCCAGGAGTTGGTTTTTTGAAAAGATCAACAAAATTGACAGACCGCTAGCAAGACTAATAAAGAAGAAAAGAGAGAGAAATTAAATAGATGCAATAAAAAATGATAAAGGGGATATCACCACCGACCCCACAGAAATACAAACTACCATCAGAGAATACTATAAACACCTCTACGCAAATCAACTAGAAAATCTAGAAGAAATGGATAATTTCCTGGACACGTACACTCTTCCAAGACTAAACCAGGAAGAAGTTGAATCCCTGAATAGACCAATAGCAGGCTCTGAAATTGAGGCAATAATTAATAGCCTACCCACCAAGAAAAGTCCAGGACCAGATGGATTCACAGCTGAATTCTACCAGAGGTACAAGGAGGAGCTGGTACCATTCCTTCTGAAACTATTCCAATCAATAGAAAAAGAGGGAATCCTCCCTAACTCATTTTATGAGGCCAACATCATCCTGATACCAAAGCCTGGCAGAGACACAACAAAAAAAGAGAATTTTAGACCAATATCCCTGATGAACATTGATGCAAAAATCCTCAATAAAATACTGGCAAACCGGATTCAGCAGCACATCAAAAAGCTTGTCCACCATGATCAAGTGGGCTTCACCCCTGGGATGCAAGGCTGGTTCAACATTCGCAAATCAATAAACGTAATCCAGCATATAGACAGAACCAAAGACAAGAACCACATGATTATCTCAATAGATGCAGAAAAGGCTTTTGACAAAATTCAACAGCCCTTCATGCTAAAAACGCTCAATAAATTCGGTATTGATGGAACGTACCTCAAAATAATAAGAGCTATTTATGACAAACCCACAGCTAATATCATACTGAATGGGCAAAAACTGGAAAAATTCCCTTTGAAAACTGGCACAAGACAGGGATGCCCTCTGTCACCACTCCTATTCAACATAGTTTTGGAAGTTCTGGCTAGGGCAATCAGGCAAGAGAAAGAAATCAAGGGTATTCAGTTAGGAAAAGAAGAAGTCAAATTGTCCCTGTTTGCAGGTGACATGATTGTATATTTAGAAAATCCCATTGTCTCAGCCCAAAATCTCCTTAAGCTGATAAGAAACTTCAGCAAAGTCTCAGGATACAAAATTAATGTGCAAAAATCACAAGCATTCTTATACACCAGTAACAGACAAGCAGAGAGCCAAATCAGGAATGAACTTCCATTCACAATTGCTTCAAAGAGAATAAAATACCTAGGAATCCAACTTACAAGGGATGTAAAGGACCTCTTCAAGGAGAACTACAAACCACTGCTCAGTGAAATCAAAGAGGACACAAACAAATGGAAGAACATACCATGCTCATGGATAGGAAGAATCAATATCGTGAAAATGGGCATACTGCCCAAGGTTATTTATAGATTCAATGCCACCCCCATCAAGATACCAATGAGTTTCTTCACAGAATTGGAAAAAACTGCTTTAAAGTTCATATGGAACCAAAAAAGAGCCCGCATTGCCAAGACAATCCTAAGTCAAAAGGACAAAGCTGGAGGCGTCACACTACCTGACTTCAAACTATACTACAAGGCTACAGTAACCAAAACAGCATGGTACTGGTACCAAAACAGAGATATAGACCAATAGAACAGAACAGAGTCCTCAGAAATAATACCACACAACTACAGCCATCTGATCTTTGACAAACCTGAGAGAAACAAGAAATGGGGAAAATGATTCCCTATTTAATAAATGGTGCTGGGGAAATTGGCTAGTCATAAGTAGAAAGCTGAAACTGGATCCTTTCCTTACTCCTTATATGAAGATTAATTCAAGATGGATTAGAGACTTAAATGTTAGACCTAATACCATAAAAAAACCCTAGAAGAAAACCTAGGTAGTACCATTCAGGACATAGGCATGGGCAAGGACTTCATGTCTGAAACACCAAAAGCAATGGCAGCAAAAGCCAAAATTGACAAATGGGATCTAATTAAACTAAAGAGCTTCTGCACAGCAAAAGAAACTACCATCAGAGTGAACAGGCAACCTACAGAATGGGAGAAAATTTTTGCAATCTACTCATCTGACAAAGGGCTAATTTCTAGAATCTACAAAGAACTCAAACAAATATACAACAAAAAAACAACCCCATCAAAAAGTGGGCAAAGGATATGAACAGACATTTCTCAAAAGACGACATTCATACAGCCAACAGACACATGAAAAAATGCTCATCATCACTGGCCATCAGAGAAATGCAAATCAAAACCACAATGAGATACCATCTCACACCAGTGAGAATGGCAATCATTAAAAAGTCAGGAAACAACAGGTGTTGGAGAGGATGTGGAGAAACAGGAACACTTTTACACTGTTGGTGGGATTGTAAACTAGTTCAACCATTGTGGAAAACAGTATGGCAATTTCTCAAGGATCTAGAACTAGATGTACCATATGACCCAGCCATCCCACTACTGGGTATATACCCAAAGGATCATAAATCATGCTGCTATAAAGACACATGCACACGTATGTTTATTGCGGCACTATTCACAATAGCAAAGACTTGGAATCAACCCAAATGTCCATCTGTGACAGACTGGATTAAGAAAATGTGGCACATATACACCGTGGAATACTACGCAGCCATAAAAAAGGATGAGTTTGTGCCCTTTGTAGGGACATGGATGCAGCTGGAAACCATCATTCTTAGCAAACTATCACAAGAACAGAAAACCAAACACCGCATGTTCTCACTCATAGGTGGGAACTGAACAATGAGATCACTTGGACTCGGGAAGGGGAACATCACACACCAGGGCCTATCATGGGGAGGGGGGAGGGGGGAGGGATTGCATTGGGAGTTATACCTGATATAAATGATGAATTGATGGGTGCTGACGAGTTGATGGGTGCAGCACACCAACATGGCACAAGTATACATATGTAACAAACCTGCATGTTATGCACATGTACCCTAGAACTTAAAGTATAATAAAAACAAAACAAAACAACAACAACAAGAAAGTTCAATCTCACTACCAGAACACACCCTGACACTTCTGATTCTATTTTGCTTTATGTTTTGCATATTGTTTGTCATCTTTTAACATAGGAGTTATTTATTTATTATGTTTATTATTTATTGTCCTCTCTCTCCATTGAAGAGAAATAATTTTTGATTCCTTAATGAAAACATTTCTCACATTATCAGTTTTCTAATTTGCAAAATATCTCAATGTCAATATATCCATTTCAAATATATGTGTGTTAAACGTTACAATTATAAAGTCTTTGTGTTGTATAAATGAATGTGCATTAACAATAGCATACACAGGTGTAAAATTCAGAAAAGTAACCTACTTAATACACCTAATCTCTTTTCTTTCCCTTCCTTTCAAATTATCACATTCTGCTTTGTGGACTAGAAATTCTGAGATCTGAGCTTATTAGATTAAAGTAAATAAAATAAAAAAATAAAAAAAGGTAAATAAAATAAATAAAAAAAAGGACTGTGAGCGATTTTCACAAACATTGCTCAAACTTAACTCACAAAACTTTTTGATGGTTTCATATTATTGTTTTCAAGACATTTGTACTGTTTTATTTTTTTGCAGCTGGGTTCTAGCTGGTTGAAGTAATGGACTTGTAAGGAATATATTAGTTTGCTGATACATTATAAATGTATAAAAACAGCATTTTACACATATGTGCTGAATAACTCTTTTTAAGTGATTTAAAATTTCATGACTCTATGTAGAATCTGAACTTTTTTATAAGGTGTATTACTTTGAACAGTTTTATAGGAGATGTGCATGGTCACATGTTCTCAATTCTTGGCATTCAACTTACTTTAATTTTCTTCTTGATTACCTACATTAAATAAATATTGGCTTTTCTACGTGAAAGCATTTATTCAAAACAGAGAGAGTTGCTCAATTTTATACTGTTCTCTTCCTCATATTGTGTACTTATTTATTTCTCTACATAGTATGGTAAATGATGACAGATAATGGGGAAGTATTATCTATTTCTGGGATCATATTTCAGACTATGCACATTTAAAATTTATACATGTAACCAGTATTAAACAGTGGAGAGGCAAGACACATGGCACTGTTTACATATATTGATCTTATATTCGTAAAATCTCATAGTCCTTGATAAGTCATAAATTCTAAATACATTTTCAGTGCCTATAGTTATCTATTGATATCTAGTATCATCAGAGTTTAAAAAGCATAAAGCCCATCAAAGGGAAAGTCCCTGAATAACAACCAGCCTTCCTTTGCTTCACGTACCTACTTCTTGCTAAATCACCCTGTTCTTACATGTTCTTAATTTTCTTCCCTTGTAGAGTTATCGACAGCCAGAGGGTACTCACTTTAGAGGGGAGAAGGAAGAAGACGTTAAATGGAATGTGTAGGGAGAGGGAGAGGGTACCTAGAACTGCTGCATTCTATAAAATTGCAAAGTATGTCATTAACATCCCCTCCTCTTTCCTTCCTCACCTACATGCAAGTTCTGTGTTTTCATGGTGCCTCTGATTTTCCTAATTTACTAGAGTTCTGCACTTACCCAAAATATCCCATTTTAGAAATTTATTCCTCTCTCTTCCCTGATCAAAAACACTAATTTCTTCAGTAACTTCCACTTTCCTGATAAAGTATCAAAAAAGTGATGAACTTAATAGCATAAAGCACATAGGTTTTTCACAAATTATTAGTTCATGAGTTCAGTTATGTGAACTCAATAAATATTCATTAAAGACTTAAATGCATATACTACTAAGTGTACAGAAATGCCTAAAATGCTGTTGCTGCTTTTAAAGAACTCACAGTTTAGCAGAAATATGATCAACTATCCCAAGGTTAGTATTAGTTTCAATGGAAACTTTTGTTCACAGATCAGAATTGCATTAGTTTTCACAGTATGTTTGTGGTATTTCAGAGGCTGCCATGGGCAATAAGAAATAGATTTCATGTTACGCCATACCCCATCTTGCCTTTTTTTTTTTTTTTTAGACAGTCTTGCTCTGTTGCCCGGGCTGGAGTGCAGTGGCATGATCACGACTCACTGCAACCTCTGCCACCTGGGTTCAAGTGATTCTCGTGCCTCAGCTTCCCAAGTAGCTGGGATTACAGGTGTGCTCCACCATGCCTGGCTATTTGTTTGTTTTGTTTTGCTTTTGTATTTTTAGTAGAGATGGAGTTTTGCCATGTTGGCAAGCTGGTCTTGAATTCCTGGCCTCAAGTAATCCACCTACCTCAATGTCCCAAAGGGCTGGGATTACAGGTGTGAGCCACTGTGCCTGGGCCCATCTTGCATGTTTTGAGCCAGCAATTTTGAATTACCTAAAGATCCTGGAGTAAACTAGTTGATGCCTCTGTGTCTTGGCAAATGCTATCATCTCTATGTACAATGCCTTATCCTTTTTGCACAATTCTTTTTATTCTTCAAAAGTTAGCTCTGGGAGGATGATTTGAGAAATAATAAAATCCCAGTCTCCCATATGGTCAGCTCTATGTGAATTACTCTTTGTGTATTGGAATTCTCCTGTCTTGATAAATCAGGCTCTGTCTAGGCAGCGGACAAGGTGAACCCACTGGGCAGTTACAAATTTGGGGGCTCATCTGGGATTGCCCTTGTGGCTACCTGCCTGTGGTTTGGTACCCACCTCCAGTGATGGATCCAGAGGTCAGCCCAAGTGGCTGCCTAGTTCTCTTGGACTGGGGGCTGACTCTGGTACTCTCTCTACTGGTAGGGTGCTGCCAACCCAACTGATATGGACAGGAGGCAAGGAAATAGTAGGTAGAAGAGAGCAGTTCCCCGGAAAAGGCCCCACCCTCAAGCCTGGAAACCTGTGGCCCTAAATGGGAACAGGAATTCCTGTTTTCACATCCCAATGTTGCCTTTTCCAAGACCACTCTTGTTCACCATGCCCCCATTCTGTACCCATAAAATGCCCAAACCCCAGGATCCACAATCAGAAGAGCGGCGGAATGGAGCAGCAGAGAAGGAGAGAAGAGAAGGAGCATCTGAATGTTGAGAGGAGTTTGGCTGGGGATAGTTGGAAAGGAGATGGGATGGCTGAACTTCAGGGAAAGATAATCTTATCACTCCATCCCCTTTCCAGCTTCCCATCTATCCCTCTAAGAACCACCTCTATCACTTGATAAAATCCCCACATTCACCATCCTTTAAGTCCATGCGACCTGATTCTTCCTGGATGTGGGACAAGGACCCAGGTACCAAGAGGGCAGGGTGTAAAAGGCTGTCACCCTGACTCCACTGAGCTGGTGTAACACTTAGCTGTCTGCAGATGGCAACTGCTAAAAGAGCATTAATTGTAACACACTCCCAGACGCTACTGTGGGTCCTGAGACCAAACACGCTTGCTCTGGCTCCTGCACCTGCCTGTCTGCGTGCTGTCCATCCTGTAAGGTATTTGAGCACAGTGGCGGAGCAAACGATCTGCACCCCTGTCACAAGTTCCACGAGGGAGGGGGTCAGGGAACACTCCCATTTCATAATATGCATGGATTTAATTGCAATAGAGAAATAGTCCTGGGGAGATGTCTCATAACAGTAGCCCTATCGCAGGGTATCTGTCTGTAGCCCCATTGCGGGGTGTCTGGGTTGGTGAGTATCCTAGGAGCTGCAAACACTTTCTTCCTTCTCGCAACTGGCCTTGTAACCCCATGGTGGGGTGTCTGTCCATAGCCACATTGCAGGGTGTCTGTAGCTCTACCATGATGTCTGTCTTGTTCAGTTCCTTTGGGGGTCTTGTTTTGGATGTAGCCCCATTGTGGGGTGCCTGTCTCAGTTCAGCTCCTGGGGGGGCTCTCAGTTGCCTCTCCCTAGCTAGTAGGAAGAGTCTTGGTTCAGGAGACTTCTCAATCAGGAAGATTTCAGGGAGATTTATCAGATGGAGAGTAGGAGGATAGTTTGGAAGGGATACTCTTGGAGTTGTTGGTTAGGGATCTGATTTGGAATCTGTCTGTCTCATCTTTGTGTGTTTTTGTGTATTTGAAGGGGACCTCTGAAGAAACTGCTTGCGGAAGTCCAGCAGACTTAAATCAGAAATCCTCCTTATTTGTCTGGTCACATTTGGTGAGCCCTAAAGAAAGCTCGACAGGCCTGTCTTGGGGTGACTATTCGCTCTTCACCTTGACCAGAGACCCCAATGTGAATTACCATCTGGAGGTGATCCCTTCCCATCTGGAGTGGATCAAAGAAAACAGGGACCAACAGGAGAAAGTTTGAGCTTTGTCAGGTTGATATTGAGTGCTGAACAAGGTGACTAGTGTCTGTTTTGTTATATGTATTTTGCTGGGATGAAAAATGTTAATTTGGTTCCCCATGCAGGCCATTGGGCAGCATCTTGCAAAATTGAGAATCTTTTGCCTATGGCTTCATAAAACAGAAAAGGATGATTTTCTTTTGTTAAGTGGCTTGACCCTCACAGCTTTGGCATAGGAAGCAGGTCATCAAAAACGGTTCCATTCTTATGGAAGCTGCAGAGAAAGGGAACCTGAAAACCTAGTATGCTGGCAGAAAGGGTAAGAAATTCTTACCACACAAATTTCTGGTCTCTCTGTGTGAGTCTGTTTGTGTGTGGGTTTGTAAATGGTAAGGTGTAACTGGTTATCTCCTCTGCAAGGGTTTGATTAATAGATTTTTTTTTTTAAGGATTTGTGAGGCTAGTCTTAGGCTGTAGCAAATCTGGTACATTTTGTGCTAAAAATTTGTCTTTCTATAATGGAGAGAGGGATATCACAGGATAGAACATGGGTTTAGGACACCTTTAAGCCTGCTTTTCAAGCCAGCCTGGCAGGCTGGTGAGGTACAAACTTTGCTGCAGGTCCGTGAAAGCAGTACCAGATGAAATTTCTTTATTTAATTTTGTGTCCTTAAGAGCTTAACCTTGTGACCATGTAGAAATACTTTCTTTTGGTCTCCAGAGGACAGGAATTTTGGGGTTCATGTCATAGTTAGCCCTAAACATTATCTTGCAAATGTTTACTTTTAAAACTGCGCATTGGCCGGGCACGGTGGCTCACGCCTGTAATCCCAGCACTTTGGGAGGCCGAGACGGGCGGATCACAAGGTCAGGAGATTGAGACCATCCTGGCTAACACAGTGAAACCCCGTCTCTACTAAAAATACAAAATATTAGCCGGGCACGGTGGCGGGTGCCTGTAGTCCCAGCTACTCAGGAGGCTGAGGCAGGAGAATGGTGTGAACCCGGGGGGTGGAGCTTGCAGTGAGCCGAGATCGCACCACTGCACTCCAGCCTGGGCAACAGAGCGAGACTCCGTCTCAAAAACAAACACACACACAAACAAACAAACAAACAAACTGCGCACTGCACTACTTACCCTAGTACTCAGCATTTACCTGTTCCCTTAAATGCGGTACTAAAACTATAGATGACAATACTAATGCCTTTGCCATGCAAGCCTTGGAACCACAGCCAGTTCTGCCTGAGTATGCTCAGACAGTTGCAAAGTGGTTCCACTCCTCTCACCTTGGGTCAACACCTACCCCCACTATGCCCCTGATCAGCAGGAAGAAGTTAGAATGGTCTTTGCCCCTTTTCCATCTTCATTATCCAACACGTTAAGATTAAGGTTTTATAAAACCCAAAGGGAGGGATTGAAACTGCCATTGCAAAATTGTAACTGAGACAGTGAAAGAGATGTGACCTAACCAACTCTACCTTGTTTCTAACCTCCAAGCTGTCCTTGTTCATTCCCGGGCATAGGCTGAACTAACTTTGGGAGGAACTTAGTGTATAGTTTAGAGTTTATCCCTTTCCCAAAACAAATTTCCTTCTTGCCTGGGCACTGGACTGCCTTTGTAGGACTAACATTAGCCACAGGATTAGAAATTATGGTTTAGGAGTCATACAGCTAGAGGCTACAATATTTAAGGATACACCACTCCTAAGATCAGTGCCTGAGACATTTTGCAGACCCTACACTTGATGGATCAACTGGCACCACCCAGATCAATAAACTGGCTCATCTGATCTTGTGGCCCCCACCTAGGAACTCAGTGCAAGGAGACACCTTCAACTCCCTATGATTTCATCTCTGACCTAACCAATCAGCATTCCTGGCTCACTGGCTTACCCCCACCCACCAAATTGTCCTTAAAAACTCTGACCCCTGAATGTTTGAAGAGACTGATTTGAGTAATAATAAAACTCAGGTCTCCCTCCTGCCAAAAAAAAGTCAGCTCTGATGTCAACACTTTGTAGAAACCATTTTATTGTCACTCTCCTCCTAATTAATTCCTCCGCTTTTCAAGCTAAATCTGTACCTTGTGTGTCACACTGTGCTCCCTTTGTTTAAGCCTATTTCCTTTTTCAGTCTGTGAGCTCTTTCATGTAGAGGTTATGAATTATTCACCTCCCAGTTGGGCCCAGAAGTTAAGGAGCTCAACAGGCAAAATTGGATGAAATTATTGAAAAGGAATAGCGCTCTGCCTTATTAAAGAGGTAATAGTGAAATCAACCTTTTTTAGTAGCTCAAGATTGTCACTGTAGATTGTGAATTACAGATGGTAAATGATTGTACAATATTGCGATTTAATGTTTGTCTCTGCTTGCCATTAGAAGAGACAAAAAAAATTTGTTTTAGTCTAGATCATCTTTGCTTTTCATTCTTTTTATTTTTTGTTTTATGCATGTCAGTCTGTCAACCTTTGAGAATCACTTGAACCCAGGAGGCAGAGGTTCCAGTGAGCCATGACTGCGCCACAGCACTCCAGCTTGGGTGACAGAGCCAGACTGCTGAAAAAGAAAAGCAAGATGGGGTATGGCATAAAATGAAATCTATTCCTCACTGTTCATGGCAGCCTCTGAAATACCACAAACATACTGTGAAAACTAATACAATCCTGATCTGTGAACAAAAGTTTCCACTGAAACTTATACTATTCTTGGGATAGTTAAGCATATTTCTGCTAAGCTTTGAGTTCTTTCAAAGGAATTTTTTTTCCTGGTGTCAGAATCCCTACTTTTAACAACACAACTGTTTTCCTTTTTTGAAATTATCACGTCCTAATTTCTGGGCTGGGAATTCAGAGACCTGAGTTTATGAGACTAAAGTAAGTGAAAGGACTGTGAAAGACTGTCCTAAAAATGGTGCAAGCTTAGTTCACAACTGTGTTAGCTTCGTATTATTACTTTCACATCTTTTACACTTGTTTTCGTTTACAGCTTGGTTTTAGGTGGTTGAGATAACTGGAATTCTGACTTCCATTTAAGTGGGGATGTTATTATGATTTTTACACTATCCATTTCACCTTTAATGCTCAGTTATATCGCACAAGGGTTCTATAATTGTAACATTTAACATTTATTTGAAATTGATACATTAATAACTAAACCTTTCATAAGTTAAAAAATGTTTGATAATGTAGCATCCATTTTTCTTATAGAATTCCACACATAATTTTATAAATTTTCTTATTTTCATTTTGGAATATCAATAAAGATATTCTAGAACCTACTTTCATCCTTTTGGAAAACTATGTAATGTAATAGTCACTGTTAAGCACTTTGTATACATCAGGCACTGGGCTAAGTACATGGAATGGATTACCTCACTATTCTTCACAAAAATAAGGCAAATATTATGATCTATATGTTACTGATGGGGAAATTGACCAGAAATTAAAATCTTCTACAGGCTAGTTAAACATGGGAGATATGAGCCATATATCAATCAGTCTTGGGAAACCCATTTTCTTACATGTTCGACTCCACCATAATAATGGTGGAGTCGAACATGTAAGAAATGGTTTGCCCACCATTCCATTAATACTTCTTGTAACATCTTTATTGTTGACATATAATTCATATACTAATACCATACAATTCAACTTTTAGTGGTCACCCACCCATTTCCCCTCAACAACTCCTTTGTTCCAGCCCTAGGCAACCACTAGTTCATGTTCAATCACTATAGATTTACCTGTTCTGGACATTTCATATTAATGGAATTATACAATATGTAGTTTTTGTGTCTGGCTTCTTTCGTAACATAATGTTTATGTTTTCAAGGTTCATCAGTGTTGTAGCATCTATCAGTACTTCATTCCTTTTTTTTTTCTAAAACTTTTTATTTGGGTAAAAAAATACCTATCATAAAACTTGTTATCTTAACCATTTGTAAGTGTACATTACCATGATATTAAACACATTCACATTGCTATGCGAACACCATTACCATCCATCTCCAGAACTCTTTATTATTTAAAACTGACACTTATACCCATTAAACAATAACCTCTCATTTCCCCTGTGTTAACAGACGCTGGAAAACACGATTCTACTTTCTGTCTCTATGATTTTGACTGTTCTGGGCACCTCATATAAGTGGAACAATACAATATTGTCTCTTTATGACTTTTTCTTGCCTAATTGATCTGGCTAGGACTTCCAGTATTATGTTGAATAGCAGTAGTGAAAGCAGGCATTCTTGCTTTTGTACCTGATTTTAGATGAAAAGCTTTCAGTCCTTCAGTATTGAATTTGATGTTTGCTGTGGGTTTTTCATATATGGCTTTTATTATTACTTTACCTAGCATAAGTTCTTTCAAAGGTTAATCCCATTGTAGCATATGTCAGAATTTCCTTCCTTTTAAAGTCTGAATAATATTCCACAGTGCATATATACCACATTTGCTTATCCATTCATCTGTCAATGGTCATTTGGGTTGCTTCAACATTTTAGCTGTTGTGAACATGAGTTTACATATATTTCTTCAAGATCCTGCTTGTGATTATTTTGGATATATACTCGAAATAGGGTTGCTGGATCATATGGTAATTCAATTTTTAATTTTTTCAGGAATTGCCATACTGTTTTCCATAGCAGTTGTACCATTTTACATTCCCACTAACAGTGCATAAGGGTTTCAATTTCTCTACATCCTTGCCAATATTTATTTTGTCTTAATAGTAGTCTTCCTAGTGAGGGTGGTATCTCATAGTGGTTTTGATTTTCATGTCTCTAATAATTAGTGATATTTAGCATCTTTTCATGTGCTTCTTGGCAATTCATGAATGTTTGGAGAAATGTCTAATCAAGTTCTTTGTCCATTTTTTGAATTGGATTGTTTGTTTTTATAATTGTTGTTGAGTTTAGAAGTTCTTTGTTATGCATATTAATACCTTGGATACCTATGGATATTAGATATATCATTTGCAAATATTTTCTCCCATTTCATAGGTTGCGTTTTCATTCTGCTGATAATGTCTTTTGAATAAAAGTATTTAAAATGCAATAGTACTTAGTATTTGTGCAGTCCAATTTGTTTACTTTTGCATGTGCTTTTGGTGTCATATCTAAGAAATTCATGTCAAATCCAATGTGGCAAAGCTTTTGCTTTGTTTCTTTATAAGAGTTCATAGTTTTAGTTCTTAAATTTACGTCTTTGATCCACTTTATTTTTGAATATGGTGTGAGGTAAGGGTCCAACCTCATTCTTTTGCATGTGGATATCCAGTTTTCCCAGAACCATTTGTTGAAAGATGATATCCTTTCCCCACTGAGTTTCACAAAACCCTTGTGAAAAATCATGTGACCATATATGTGAAAGTTTACTTCTGACCTCTAAATTTGATTCCATTGGTTTATAAAGCTGTCTTTATGCAGTACCACATTATTTCAATTATTTTAGCTTTATAGTAAGTTTTGAAATCAGGAAGTATTAGTGCTCCAACTTTGTTCTTTTTCAAGACTATTTTGGCTTTTGGGGTTCCCTGAAATTACATATACATTTTAGGATGGATTTCTTTATTTCTGCTTTTCTGAGATTTTGATAGGTATTGCATTGTACCTGCATATCTACTTTGGGTAATACTGACATCTTAATAATATTGTCCTCTAATACATGAACATGGGATAGCTTTCCATTTATTTGTTTTATGGTTTGCATTGTATGCATCTTTCATCTATTTAGTTAATTCCTAAGTATTTTATTCTTTTTGCTACTATTGTAAATTGTTTTCTTAATTTTCTTTTAGATTGTTCATCATTAGTGTATAGAAATACAACTGACTTTATGTACTGACTTTGTCTCTTGCAATTTTTGCTGAATGTATTAATTCTAATAGTTTTAAAAATGATATCTTTAAGGTTTTCTATGTATAAGACCTGTCATTTGCAAACAGAGATAATCTCACTTCTTCCTTTCTAATCTGGCTGCCTTATATTTCTGACTTGTACTTCCAGTACTACGTTTAATAGCAGTAGTGAAAGCCAGCATCCTCACCTTATATCTGATCTTAGATGAAAAGCTTTCAGTCTTTCAGAATTGAGCATGATGCTTGGTGTGTGTTTTTCATGTATGGCTTTTATTAAGTTGAGGCAGTCTCCTTCTATTCCAAGTTTTTTTTTTTTTTTTTTTTTTTTTAATCATGAGTACTGAATTTAATGCTTTTTCTGCATCAATTAAAATGATCATTCAGTTTTTCTCCTTCCTTCTGTTAATGTGGCATATTGCATTGATTTTTGTAGGTTAAACCATCCTTATATTCTAGGAATAAATCCCTTTTGGCCATGGTGCAGTATCTTTGTAATATACTGCTGAAATTCGGTATTTTTTAGAGGATTTTTGCAAATCCCTTGTATGTGATGAGTTGCTTCTTTCTTGTCCTTTGACAGTTTGATGGATAATGTGCTTCATTGGAGGTTTGTTTGAATTAATCCTACTTGGAGTTCATTGAGCTTCTGTGATGATCATATTCATATCCTTTATTAAACTTGGGAAGTTTTCAGCCATTGTTTCTTCAAATTATCACACTACTTCTTTCTCTTTTCTCAAGGACTCCCACAATGCATACTGTGGTCCATTTGATGGTGTTCTACAGGTCCCCTAGGCTCTGTTCACTTTTAACTTTTTAATATTTTGTTTCTCAGATACAACAATTTCAATTGTCTTATCTTTAAGTTCACTTATTCTTTCTTCTGCCTGCCCAAATCTGCTTTTGAATCCCAATAGTAAGATTTTCATTTCATTGTACTTTTCAGCTCTAGAATTTCTTTGATTTCTTTGTTTTCTATTTATTGATATTTCCATTTTGTTTGTATATTATTTTCTTCACTTTCTCCACATCTTTCCTTAGTTATTTGAGCATCTTTATGATTTAAGGTCTTCTCAGGTTTTTTTTTTTTTCTGAGTTTATGCCTTTCTCTGGGTGTTCAATTTAACTTTATACTTTTCTCTGTAAATGTAGTTGCTTTTTAATGTCTTAGTCTTTAATGTTTGTCTTCCAAAAGGAAGAAAACAAGGAAAATTTCCTGGAAGTTGCTTCAGCTGGAGGAGTAAAAGCTTACAATGGTAGGGGAAGGTGCAATAACAATGGCTGCTACCTCTGTGTTTGCATCTCCTTGATCAGAAGCAGCAATCAATTATCAGAACATAGACCCTCATCAATAGGAGGACAGGGTCCTTACTGCTCACTGATTCTCATGAGCTATGTGCAAGCTGCTCCTGCAAGTAATGCAGACTGCCTGCTAGGGGGCTGGGGTTTTGGGTTGGGTAGATGATACTGAACTAAGAGCTGAAATTCACCAAAATAAACTTCAGTTTTCTGTCCAAGCCTTCCCTTGAAAGTTGCAAGCCTTTAATAGACTCCACAATTCCAACATAATTACAAGAGATAGGTTTTGACAGTGCAATTGTTTTTCTAGGTGGGAAGATAGAATCCTGGTGCTTCCTATTCCACCATCTTTTTAGAATCCTCCAGCAGTACTTCATTTACTTTTATTGCAGAATAATATTCCATTGTATAGGTATATAACATTTATCCATCCATCATTTGATGGACATTTGAGTCATTTCCACTTTTGGCTACCAATCATGCTGCTATATTCCAACCAGGCAAGAGAAAGAAATAAAGGGCATGCAGACTGGTAAAGATGAAATCAAACTGTTGCTGTTTGCTAGTGATATAATCATATAGTAGAAAACTATCCAAAAAGATTCTAAAACTGATAAATGAATTCAGTAAAGTTTCAGGATATAAAATCAATGTACACAAATCAGTAGTGAGGCAGGAGAATAGGGTCTGGAGGCAGGGAATCTAAGGCCATTTCACACTGACTTCCTAGAATGCAATTGGAAGGAAAACCCTAACTTGCCATGCCTAAGTAAAAAAAGGACCAGACGCTACTCCCTTTGCAAATCCCCTTTTCTGCAGATGGGAAATTGAAAGTACCCCTGACTGGTTGCAAAGAGCATAGGAGTGTAACATTTGCATAGGAGTGTAACTTTGTAACTTCACTTCAGCCTCTGATTGGTTGCTTTCCACAATTAAAAAGACTGATTGCAGGCCACCACTTCATTTACATGGGGTGAACACCAAGTGGTCAATGGGAAACCTCTTGGGGGTTTTTGAACCCAAGAAGATTCTGTATCTGGGGCCCTTGAGCCACTGCTCATGCCCGTTCTCACACTGTGGAGTGTACTTTCATTTTCAATAAAAATCTCTGCTTTTGTTGCTTCATTCTTTCTTTGCTTTATTTGTGCATTTTGCCCAATTCTTTGTTCAAAATGCCAAGAACATGGACATCTTCCACCAGTAACAGTAGCACTGCTATACACCAAGAGCAACCAAGATGGGAATCAAATCAAGAACTCAACCCCATTTACAATAGCTGCAAAAAAAAAAATATTTAGGAATATACCTAACCAAGGAGGTGAAAGATCTCTACAAGGAAAACTAAAAAACACTGATGAAAGAAATCACAGATGACACAAACAAATGGAAACAAATCCCATGCTCATGGATGGGTAGAATCACTATTGTGAAAATGACTATACTGCCAAAAGCAATCTACAAACTTGTGGGGAAAAGAAAGAGATCAGCTTGTTACCGTGTCTATATAGAAGGAAGTAGACATAAGAGACTCCATTTAGTTCTGTATTTGAAATGCTGTTAATCTGTGACCCTACCCCCAACTTTGTCCTTGCAAGAGACATGTGCGAAGGTGATTTAAGGTTAAAAGGATATTGGGCTGTGCAGGATGTGTCTTTGTTAAACAAGTACCTGAAAGAGGCTTGATGGTTAAAAATCCTGCCCGTCCCTGGGCAATGTAACATCTCGGTGTAAAACCCATTGTGTGCCTTGTTTACTGAGTAAGGAGAAACCGCCTTTAGGAATAAGGTGGGGCTTGCTGGAGCCATACTGCTAAAAGGTTTATGGAGATGTTTGCATATGCATCTCAAGGCACAGCATTTTCCTTTAGGCTTATTCATGTTACAAGGATTTTTGTTCTTATGTCTTACTGCTGATTTCCTCCCTACAATGATCCTATTTTCTAGCTACTCCCCTATCGTTTAGATGGTAAAGATAATTATCAATAAATACTAAGGGAACTCAGAGGCCGGTGCCAGTGTGGGTCCTCTGAAAACACAGCACTGGTCCCCTGGGTCCCGCTTTTCTTTCTCTATACTTTGTCTCTGTGTATTATTTCCTTTTCTCAAGTCTCTCGTCCCACCTAACGAGAAGCACCCACAGGTGTGGAGGGGCAGGCCACCCCTTCACAAACTCAATGCAATTCCCAGCAAAACACCATTATCATTCTTCACAGAACTAGAAAAAACAACCCTAAAATTCATATAAAACCAAAAAGGAGCCTGCAGGGCCAAAGAAAAACCAAGAAGAACAAATCTGGGCATTACATTACCCGACTTCAAACTATACTACAAGGCTATAGTCACTAAAACATCATGGTACTGGCATAAAAATAGGCACATAGACTAATGAAACAGAATAGGGCCCAGAAATGAAGCCAACTGATCTTCAACAAAGCACACAAAAATATAAAGTGAGGAAAGGACATGCTATTCAACAAATGGTGCTGGGATAATTGGCAAGCCACATGTAGAAAAATCAAAGTGGATCCTCATCTCTCATCATATACAAAAATCAACTCAAGGTGGATCAAAGACTTAAATCTAAGACCTGAAATCATAAAAATTATAGAAGATAACACTGGAAAAAACCTTCTAGACATTGGCTTTGGCAAAGACTTCATTACCAAAAATCTAAAAGCAAATGCAGCAAAAACAAAGGTAAGTAGATGGGACGTAATTAAACTAAAAAGCTTCTGCATAGCAAAATAAATAATTAGCAGAGTAAACAGACAACCCACAGAGTGGGAGAAAATCTTCACAAACTGCATCTGACTAAGGAGTAATATCCACAGTCTTCAAGGAACTCAAACAAATCAGCAAGGAAAAAACAATCTCATCAAAAAGGGGGCTAAGGACATGAATAGACAATTATCAAAAGATATTCAAATGGCCAATTAAGATATGAAAAAATGCTCAACATCACCAATGATCAGGGAAATGCAAATCAAAATCTCAATACTATACCACCTTACTCCTACAAGAATGATCATAAGCAAAAAAATAAAAAAAAAAAAACAGATGTTGGCATGGATGTGGTGAACAGGGAACACTTTTATACTGGTAGTGGGAATGTAAACTAGTACAATCACTATGGAAAACAGTGTGGAGATTCTTTTTTTGTTGTTGTTGTTGAGACGGGAGTCTCGCTTTGTTGCCCAGGCTGGAGTGCAGTGGCCGGATCTCAGCTCACTGTAAGCTCCGCCTCCCAGGTTTAGGCTATTCTCCTGCCTCAGCCTCCCGAGTAACTGGGATTACAGGCGCCCGCCACCTCGCCCAGCTAGTTTATTTTTTTATTTATTTTTATTTTTTAGTAGAGACAGGGTTTCACCGGGTTAGCCAGGATGGTCTCAATCTCCTGACCTCGTGATCCGCTGTCTCAGCCTCCCAAAGTGCTGGGATTACAGGCTTGAGCCACTGCGCCTGGCCAGAGATTCTTTAAAGAACTAAAAGTAGATCTACCATTTGATGCAGCAATCCCACTACTGGGTATCTACCCAGAGGAAAAGAAGTCATTATGTGAAAACGACACTTGCACACACATTTATTGCAGTACAATTCGCAATTGCAAAAATAAAGAACCAAACCCATCAATCAACAAGTGGATAAAGAAAATGTGGTACATATACATACCCTGGAATACTACTCAGTCATACAAAGGAATGAAATTATGGCATTGTAGCTACCTGGATGGAAATGAAGGTTAATTCATCACTGTTCTAAGTGAAGTAACTCAGGAATGGTAAACCAAACATCATATGTTCTCACAAGTGGGAGCTAAGCTATGAGGATGCAAAGGCATAAGGATGATACAGTGGACTTTAGGGACTTGGGAGAAAGGGTGGGAGCAGGGTGAGGGATAAAAAAACTACATATTGGTTAGAAGGCCGAGGTGGGCGGACTGCCTGAGCTCAGTTGTTGGAGACCAGCTTGGACAACATGGTGAAACCCCATCTCTACTAAAAATACAAAAAGTTAGCCAGGTGTGGTGGTGTGCCTGTAGTTCCAGCTACTCTGGGGGCTAAGGCACGAGAATCGCTTGAACCCGGGAGATGGAGGTTGAAGTGAGCCAAGATTGTGCCACTTCACTCCAGTGGCGAGACTCTGTCTCAAAACAGAACAAAACAAAACAAAAAAAGACTACATATTGGGTACAGTGTACACTGCTCAGGTGATGGGTGCACCAAAATATCAGAAATCACCACTAAAGGACTTATCCATGTAACCAAACACCACCTGTTCCCCCAAAACCTACTGAAACTTAAAAAAAAATGCCGCTAGCACCCATTATTTGAAAAATACAAATTTAGGGGGATGACCAGAGGAAAAAGCTATTAACCCAGGAATTCTGAAACCCAGGGTCTACTTCCAGCTTTGGTAAGTAACTCTACAACTCTACATCCATTAAAGGAGATTTGACTAAAATTCCTTCAACCTTTAACAGTGAATAACCTTTTTGGGGGTTTCTTTTTTCAAGTGCTGAAGCAGTAGCAACATTAGGTCATTACAACTACACCACATCTAGGAAGTGCACTCAATGTTACAATTCATTTTAACCTTCCATTTTAAAAAACCTTATGTCTATAACTTGAAGAATATCTAAAAATTTAATTTTACATTGCCTCTCTTGGAGAAAAGGTGCTCTCCATCATATCAAGTGATAGAAATCCTAATAATAAACAATTTAAAAATAATCTGAACACACTGCATTGTACTGAGGAAATATTTTTACTTCTCCCAGTTCTTATTTGTTTCTGGCTGGGAATGGATAGTTGTTAAAATCTTCTCAACTTTCACCACAATCTAAAATTCATCTTGCTTTCCCTTTATACATAAAGATAAGCGGGAATTTGAGAAAATTCTAGTTGACATTTTGACCTGCCTCAAAGCTGGAACAAAAATTATATTTTCTTTGGCAACTCTCTTGGGTAAAGTTTTGGTTTTGAATCGGAAAAAAAGCTGAGGGTCAAAAATACGGTAACTAATTAGCAATTTGCTTATCTACTAATGAAAACTAAAAACTACTTTTTTACGTTAACTGCGAAGCACATAACATATAGAAATATAGTTTTAGAAGTTGTCCTAAGGAATTCTAAATCTGACGAGAGAGCTACAAGAGGGAAATTTCACAACCAACACAGCGGCACTTCGCGAGTCTCTAATAACGTTTGTGATGCGTGGATTACTTGGTCGTCCCCATAGAAACCTCAGCTTGACCGGACCTTTGCAAGCACCGGGATGGGTGCCGGGAGGGGTAGGCGTTCTGGGGATATCGCGTGCGCCTGCGCGGGTTTTTGTCGCTCTCGTAGAGAGGCCCGGATGGAGGACGCAGAGGCACGCTGTTGCCATGGCAGTGTGGGCCTGGCTGCCGCGGAGGCGGGTGACGGGGTCTCCTTTGCCTCAATGTGAAGAGCTTAGAAAGAGGAGGAGAGGAGAACTCCCCTGGTCATCTCTGTGACCCCAGCCGCCGCATTTTACACAGGCAGGAGGGATATAGAGGGAGAGAAGGGAAGGACGATGCGGAGATATTAATGGTGGGATAGAGGGTAAAGGTATAAACGTCTGGTAGAGCTGGGAGGGAAGGTAGGTCGTGAGGGAAGAAGCTTTCTCGTGGCGTCTTATCCTCTGGAGTCCGAGGTCCACCGAGTCTGGCATAGGTGGGGAAGTCTGGTAACACGGAAACTCTCTGAGGGTAGCTTAGACTAAGTTTTTGTCATATTCTTTCCCCTCTCAAAGTTCTTGAACGTGGAGAGTAATTATTTTGTCCCTGGGAGAAAAAGTCACTACCGAAATTGTAGCTTCCATTAAGAGGCAGTGATACTCATTTCGTTGGTGGTACCTTGGGATCCTGAATACAGATTAAAATTATCACCTTAAGTTCATAAAATATTTATCATTATACTTTGTGACAGGTTATGATTTTTTAAAAACGTATAGGATCACAGTCTTGGCAGGATACACAGGAATAATGGGCCAGATGGTTTCATGATGTTATGGATTAGTTTTTGCTTAAGTACTTATTTTATATTAAAAGGCATTCTCTTTGACATGCTTTCAGTTCTTAGATTTTTAAGCAAGCATATGTTTAAAACGCTGTAGGACGGGACTCCATTATTTAGATTAAACTATTTTTGAATATCCTGAATTCTGGAAGAAAGTTATCAAAATTATGTATACATATGGACTTGGTTTAAGACTCCTACTGAAAGATTAGCAGTTCACCTATCCACATGGGATTTACCAGACAGGGAGGAAGGAACTGATTTCCGTCTCTTACTACGGTTACCTATTAAGAGGGTAGAGTTGGTTTAAGCCACTTACCTAGATTTTTACTGATGATAAATGTTGAAATTTAAATGTGCGAAACTCACAAGCATAAAGTAGGAAGTGTTAAGTGATTGTGTAAGATGTATTTTTGTTCTAGCTTGTTGACTGTGTACCATATGGACAGTACCCTGGAGATGAAGATTAGAAGAATTGCAGGGGTTGAATATCCTGTGACGCATTTGAAAAAGGCTTAAGGGATTTGATAACCACAGTTTGTAATTTATGTTCTTTGTTTACTTGAGAACTAGTCATGAGGGGTTTTTTTTTTTCTTCTAAAGTTACAGGAAAAGAATTGCACTTCAGATTTGATGCGACTTAATTTACTTCTCAGAGTTACCTTAACTATGACTTTTTTTTTCCTTTGAATTATGGCATAATAGTATGACTTAAAGACCCCTAACCTGTTAAGTTTTTAATTACTGTGTTTTTAATTTATTATACAGATCTTATGTTTTCATTTTAAATTTTAGTTTTCATGTGGGTGGGATTCTCTGTAAACAATAAAACATATCTACTAAAGTCTTCAGGCAACCATTTATTTATGAGTTCAGAACTATGTTTATCATAAAATAAGGGAAAGCACTGAAGAGTTCCAAAGATATATAATTATGTAACTCAAACATCTTAAAATAATAAATTTCAAGATTCCTGCTCTGAAAGGAAAACTGATTATTCCAAGGCATTGTGACTGTGAAAAGTGCTATTTTAACTGTGAGTATTTTGGATTACAGTGAGTTTTAGTATATTCTGTGTCATTCATGGTGCCCTTGCTTTTAATTGGTGGGTAGTTAGACTTAACAGCTTAAGCAATTTAGCTTGTCTTGCAGTTAGGAAGTGAAACTCACTCTGAAGTGTTGATTTGGTTTCTCCAGATCACTTCAAAATTTGTGCTCAACCTGATTTAGAAACTATTGAAGGGCTTACTTTTGAGTCCTTTAGCAAATCTGCTTTGTATTTTTAGTTTAAAATAAATATCTGGAAGGAATTATAGTCCAATGAATAGTTTAGAAAAATAATAATAATTATACAGTTGAACATTAACAGTTATTTTTCAATAATAATTAAGTTGAATAATTAAACATTATTATTCAGTAATAACTTAGTCTGGCCAAAGGTTTGGGGAGAACAAATCGAAGCTAATGACTAAAACAGCTTGTGGATTATTTATTAATTCAACATACCTAAAGTGTACCGAAAATTAACTTTATCTTGAGAGGGAAAGGGAGCCAACATCAATAATTATTTGGGGAATTGGGGGAAGGTGGGAGAGTTTTTAGGAATGTTTACCTATGGAAATGTCTTGCCATTGCAAATCTCTCTTTTATGGTGTATTCAAGTGCATGTTCATTTTGAACATTCCATTTTGTGTTTCTCTGTGTTACCTAGCTTACCTATAGCATTAATCTCCATATGCCATTCCTCCTCTAGAGTGGGCATAACATATACCTTAGCCTTTAAAATCTTATAGCATATTTCCTTCACAAACAGAAAATGAATGAAATTAAAGATACTGATTCAAAAAAAAGTGAAGAATACGAAGATGACTTTGAAAAGGACCTGGAGTGGTTAATTAATGAAAATGAAAAAAGTGATGCCAGCATAATAGAGGTATATGTTGCCAACAGCATTCATAATAATTATATTACAAAGTGCTTTGCAATTCTTTAAGGTTTTCACATTATTATCTCATCTAAACATCACAAAATTTCTTTGATCTACATTGGGTGAATTACTATTATCCTCATCTTAAAGATAAGAAAAATGAGGCATAGGTTGCTTAAATGTTGTATCCTAAGGCATAGGCAGATGATTTATTGTTTCATTTTCTAATTCAACAAGTATTAGTGAGAGAACAGTTATTACACTAGCATTTAATAAAACTAAAATGACCATTATAAAATTATAATTTAAATAATATAAATAAATAGTAAAATCATGATTTATTGCATTGAAAGTAAAAAATACAGTTAATTCCCACTTTCTGTGAACTTGGGTAAAAGCATGGGGTTATGCTATTAAAATAAATGAAAAATAAAGCAAATCCTCTAAACACATGACCTTTTAGCTAATATTTAACACTTTAAGACTGAATTAGGTCTTCTTGGCAGTGAATATATAGAAAAAAGTAAAGGGTCAAAGTCTGAGTCACAGGAATACTTCTAGGAAAAGTGGATCCATTAAGCATGGTCACATACTATTTATCAGAGATGTAAAAAGGAACTCCAGGAAAATTAACCAGTTTCTGCCTCAAGATAGGTTATTTCTTTCTCTTTACATATGTATAATGTGTATATGTATTTCTATAAAACATATATATATATATGCATATGTATGTGTGTATATATATGTGTATATGTAAGTTAGTATCAATAAGTAGGAAAAGGAATAGCACTGGGATATAAATAGGTGACTTCAGAGGGATAATGATCAGAGTTATTATAGCAGAAGCCAGTTTTAAAGGTGTTAAGGAAAAGACTGTGAGGAAATGCAGGTTTTATATTACAGATTTCTTAGTTCCATTTTGCTTTGAATATAATGGAAAAGACACATGGGATACACAATATTTGAAGATGGAAACAGAGTCAAAAGTAAAGATTTTTCTAAGATGGCTTTTAAATGGGAGTTTTATGCATCCTAACAGAAAAATAAGCAGAATGAGTAGAGGCAGATACCCAGAATGGTAAGGTTGAACCAGTTTCTCAAGACTGGAAGGGTGTGAGATCCAAAGCACAGTGTGATAGAATTAGAGAGGTAATAGGAATGATTTATTGTTTCATTTTCTAATTCAGCAAGTATTAATGATCACCTATCATATATCAGAGGCTGTTCTAGGTGCTAGGGATAAATATAGCTGGGATAAAATAAAAGTGCTGTTATGAATCTTACACATTCCAGTGGATGATTGTAATAACCTCTTCTTTTGAGGCTTTTGAGAAAAGGGTATGACTGAGCTAGAGACACATAAGAGGGTCAGGGGAAGATTTATTTGTAAAAAGTGGGTTTTCAAAAGAAAAGAAATAAAAGCCAAAGGAGAGTTTAGAAACAGAGACTGTAAGAATGAACCAGAGATCTGCCATCCTCATGATACTGGAAAAATAAAAAAATGAACTAGAGAAGGCTAAAATGAACAATTGTGATACAGAGATCTTAGTTAAATCACAGTTAATTGGCAGTCATTTTAATGGGCTAGGTTTATTTGCTTTTTGGACATCTGACTATCAGACAAGATGACCTTCACTGTTGCACAGGATGACCTATGAGCAAGTGAAGGAGGACAGTGATTTTAAGGGGTTGAAGAGAGCAGCATGTAGTAACTCCCATAGGACTGCTTTAGGAGGGAGAGAACTTTGACAAAGAGAAAAAATGTATATATAATATTTATATTATATACCTTTATATATTATATCTATTATATATGTATAATATTTATGTTATATACATTTATATACTATATCTTTATATATATATATAAGCTTTTAGTTAGATATAGCAGAAGTGGAGTGGAGTTTTGTGCTGTACTGATACTGGTTTATGGTTCATGTGGAATTAATTATTTTTAATGTAATGTCAAGTTACCTGATGGTGGTTAGCATGGATTACTGGAATTTCTGAGTATAGTTGAAGAATGAAAATCTGATCTAGAGGTAAAAATTGACCTGGAATGTAGATAGGTCCTGCAGATTATAGTGACAATAATAGTCTGAAGAGATTAAAAGAACCTCAAGTGATTAGGACTTGACCAAATAATTCGTCCTTGAAATGGTCTGGGGAGAAAGATGTTTGATTGAAGAATGCAAATATTACAAGGAGGAAACATTTTTGAAAATTGTTTTTCTGAAAATGTAAGAGGAAATTTTTATAGGGGAAGGAATGCTAATATTGTTATTTGTAGTTAGATACATTAGCATAAAAATGTTTAAAAATCAACATCAGATTCAAATTTAAAGTTGAATTTTTCCTGCATTGCTGTCACATGTATTTCCCTTGAATACTCATAAGTGTGAATTACAATGTTATGAGCAAATTATAAGCAATAAACACTTAAATTTTCCCATTCATAAAATAAATTACATGAACAGGAAAATCCCATTTTGTATGTCTACTGATAAATGAAGAATCTCAATTTTGACTGAAAAATATCTTGTTTTTAGATGGCTTGTGAGAAGGAGGAGAATATTAACCAAGACTTAAAAGAGAATGGAATAGTAATAGAGCACAACAAACAGCATTCTGATCCTGGCAAATCTTTGCAGGATGAGGTCTCACCAAGAAGAAATGACATAATTTCTGTACCAGGTATTCAACCTTTGGATCCCATATCAGATTCAGATAGCGAAAACTCTTGCCAGGAATCCAAACTAGAAAGCCAGAAAGACTTGGAGGAGGAAGAGGATGAGGAAGTAAGGAGATATATTATGGAGAAAATTGTACAAGCTAACAAGCTTCTACAGAATCAAGAACCCGTGAATGATAAAAGGGAGCGAAAACTTAAGTTCAAGGACAAATTAGTTGATTTGGAAGTTCCTCCACTAGAAGACACTAATACTTCTAAAAATTATTTTGAAAACGAAAGGAATATGTTTGGGAAACTGTCACAGTTATGTATTTCCAATGATTTTGGACAAGAAAATGTGCTCCTGTCACTTACTAATGCAAGTTGTGAAGAAAACAAGGATAGGACAATACTGGTAGAAAGAGATGGAAAATTTGAACTTCTGAATTTACAAGACATTGCGAGTCAGGGGTTTTTGCCTCCCATTAATAATGCAAGTAGTACAGAAAATGACCCTCAGCACTTGTTACTCAGATCTTCCAACTCCTCTGTCAGTGGCACCAAGAAAGAAGATTCTGCAGCAAAGATTCATGCTGTCACTCACTCATCAACAGGGGAGCCACTGGTTTATATCCCTCAGCCACCACTCAACCGCAAGACTTGTCCAAGCTCTGCTGCCAACTCAGATCGAAGTAAAGGAAATGGGAAATATAATCACAGGACACAGTCTGCACATATCTCACCAGTGACTTCAACATACTGTCTTTCCCCTCGACAGAAAGAACTACAAAAACAACTGGAACAAAAGAGAGAAAAGCTGAAAAGAGAGGTGAGAACCTAAGTGGGGATTATATTAAAAGTAGAGCATGTTTTACTGTTTTATAAATGCAATGGGAATTAAAACAGTTGTTCAAACCATTGAAGACTTCTTTTGATTTCTTTATTTATCTATTGTTAGATTGATTATTAAGAATGTGTATTTATGGAGTGAACACGGTGATTACTTTGGTCCTTGTAAGGATCACAAAGAATAGTAGACTGTGTTAGCGGAGAACTCAGTGATGACTTCATCTGATCCTTTCATTTTAAAGGTGAGACTCACGAGACGTTAAGTGACTGCTGAAAGTAATCTTGATATGATAGTTAAAAATAAAATGTCAGATGGAAAAATGAAGGCACAAAGTGTAGAGGTTTAGGAGGCAACAGGAAGACTTGGACTGTAATTCTTTTACTTGCGTGTGTTTCATATTATGTTCTATGCCTACAGTTCTTTTACTTCCAGGATTTTAGTTTCAGATTAAGAGTATAGCCTAACATTCTTAATGAAAGGTCTCCAAAATTCCTTATAGAAATTAATTTTTTTGTTTTTCATATTTGTTCTTATGTGAAACTCTATGTATCTTATAATTGAGAATTCCAGGACTTAAACTGGTGAGTTTTCTCGAAATTACTTATATCAGTGCTCCAATTCTTTGTTTTACTGGAAACCTAATGGTATTAAGCTGAGCCATACAAAATATAAGAATTTGGTGACAATACAAAATAATTTTTTGAGAATGACATCAATATGTTTGCTGTACACAGATGTGTAGGTATGTGTGTATATTTTTACAAAAGTTATACCAGTGATTTTATGTAGTTGTCACTGCCTTTTTATTAATGAACTGATGTTAGTCTTTAGTGTGAAGGACGGATAATTCTGTTTTCATTTTGATTCTCTTTTCTGAATGTCATACTCTTTGTTCTGAAATACACTTTTGTTGTGTCGGTATCCTAAGTTGGCTCAAGACATGGTCTTCAAGTACTAAGACTTTTAACATGTTTTAGTTGGTTTCAGGGGAAGGCTTTGCTTTTTTATGCACACATTTTCTGGGTTGGGTTGCTATACTCTGTCTTTCTAACCTAAGTGCATCATTTCAGTGTTCCCCTTGGCAACTCCGTTAACGATCAGTGCTTTGGCTGTTAGCTTCTGTGTAATATACCTGAATGTTCCCCTTGGAAAGATAATCATCTTTTGTCATACTGTATTCATGCAAAGCATCCAAAGTCTTTTGTGTGAAATGGAAATGTATAAATAATGTAAAATTTAATCTTTAATAAATTCATTTATATTTTCTATAATATGGGCTACTTTACGGCTCAGAAAATAGTATATAGATATTCTCAAATATATTTTACACTGTTTGGTAGAATTTTTCCTTTCCTCTCTTCTTTCTGTTCAATCAAAAGGAATTAGAAAGTCTTGCTATATTGTCAAAATGTAAGGAAAACACTTAGAATTCCATTATTTGAAGAAAATTTAACTATGAACTTGTTAAATTAGCCCAGCTAATGTTTGTATTTTGGGTAGAGACGGGGTTTCACCATGTGGGCCAGGCTGGTCTCAAACTCCTGACCTCAAGTGATCTGCCTGCCTCAGCCCTCCAAAGTGCTGGGATTACAGGCAGGAGCCACTGCGTCTGGCCTAGAAGGACCAATTTTCTGATGGAAAATTTTAGGATCAGGGAATCCTAATTTCAGATCTCAAAATATATCTCTCTACTCTGATAATTCATACAATTTTATTACTCTTTTAGTAATGTCTTTTCATATTATTTTACTAGGAAGAGCAACGAAAAATAGAAGAAGAGAAAGAAAAAAAGAGAGAGAACGACATAGTATTTAAAGCATGGTTGCAAAAGAAAAGAGAGCAGGTCTTAGAAATGAGGAGAATTCAACGAGCAAAGGAAATTGAAGACATGAACAGTAGAGTAAGTAAAACTTCTCTGAAAAATAACTTTATACAGATATGAAAGCTGAACTTATTTACAGAAGGGAGTCTGGATATCAGACTAACAGCCTATGGAAGTAGTAGAAAAGTTGTTCAAGAACTACCCTTGCAAAAGATGCAACATGCAGATAACTACAATTAGGTTCTAAGAGGCCTTGTGAAAATGAAATGATTCTTATTTTGTTCAGACTTTGATGGAACAGAAAACAGAAAACTATCAATTCATTTTTTCAAGGTGTAACTTTGGTATTCAAACAGGACAAAGATACACCCCCCTCCCCCCACAAAACCCTACAGACTGATCTCACTTAAGACTAGACATATAGAAATCTTACATAAATCTTTAGCAAATTAAAGACACCAAATTATTTAATTTAAAAGAATTTAAAAAACAGAAAATCCAAGAGAAAATCTAAAAATCATCCATATCCTTACTAAAAAAAGATATATATGTAAAGTAAATGTTGAAAATTCAACCCTAAGCTCTTCCAGGCTCATCTCCAGTGGTAACTACTTTTAACAGGGTGGTGCAAATCGTTTTATATCTTACTTATATTTATATATTTACATGACAAAAGTTTTATTCAGTTTTTTTCACTTCATCATGGAACTCTTTCTAGGCCATTATGTTTAAATCTCTCTTTTTCAAATAGCTGCATGGTATTACAATGTTAATTTATTAAGCCATTCTTCATTTGTAGATATTTAGGTTGGTTCCGATGTTGTGCTAGTTAACAGTGCTGTAGTGAAGAGGTACATTCTATGGGAACATCAGTAATCTGTAGGAGAAGTTCTTCAGAGGGGAATTTATAATTGTTGAAGGTTTAGAGTGAAATGTTTGGTTAAAGATGCAAAAATAATCTCCCAAAAGATAATATGAATGTATAGTTCCTCCAACAGTATGTGAGAGTGAATGCTACACCTGTTTCTCCAACAGTGTGTGAGATTGAATGACTAACACAGTGTGTGGGTTATCATCTTATTTTTTCTTCAAATTAATAATATACATGCTTGTGTATGAGTATGTGTGAGAAATAATAAGAGATAGATATAGGTCTCTACCCCTAGTTTTTGGCACACAGCTCCTAAAACCTTTTTAATTTCTTGAGTGATAGGGGTTCTACATGTATTTCTGGTTCTAATAACTGAGCTTTTATCCTGGCTTCTGACAAAGGGCTGCTAATTCCTTGGAACCTCTTAGGTGATAGGACTCTCTTTGTTCTAATAAAATGACTCTTGGTGGGCTCCTGGATAGGGACTGGCTGCCAGAAAGACTAAGCCATGATTAGAAGCTTGGAATTTTCAGTTCTAACTCCTTTCTTGTAGGAAGGGGGAAGGGGCTAGAGATTGAGTTAATAATCTCAATGACTATGTGATGAAGCCTTTATAAAAATCCCGAAGCTGCAGGATCCCGAGCTTCTAGGGTATGGGAAATGTGGTGTTGGGAGGGTGGCCTGCTCCCAAGAGGGCATGGAAGCTTCACACCCCTTCTCAAATACTTTGCCTTGTGTAGCTCTTCATTTGTGTCTTTTATTATATTCTTTATTAATCAACTTGTAAATGTGTTTCCCTGAGTTATGTGTGTTGCTCTAGCAAATTAAACGTGAGGAGAGGGTCATGTTCCCACCACTCCCCACCCTGGCAATATATAGCTGGTCAGACAGAAGCACTGGTCACAATCTAGGCTTTTGATTGATATCTGAAGTGGAGGCAATCTTGAGGAATTGAGCCCTTAACACATGGGATTTGATGCTAACTCCAGGGATGTATTATCAGGATTGGATTAAACTGTAGGATGCCCAGCTGGTGTTAAGCTTGTCAGTGTGGGAAATGGGAACCCTCCCACATTTTGGTAACCAGAGGTGAAGTATTCTGTGTTGAGTGTGAATGAGAAGGAAAAACAATTGGTTTTTCTATTTATATAGCATGTGTATTCTTCCGTGAATTTCCTGCTTATAATCTTTTTCCTTTTTTAGTTTGGTTTTTATTATCGAAGTGGTATATGAGAGATTTTGATCCTTTGTCTATTGATATGTTATATATTTTCCTAGTCTGAAAATATATTTTTTTGTTACAGTGTTTATTATGCCATTTGTGGAAGTTTTTAGCTTTTTAAAATCTTGGGATGGGCAGTGCTTTCACAAGCAAGGCAGAAAAGACAAACTAAAAGAGAAAATATGGAGAAATTTGACTGATACTATATAGTAAAATAATAATATACTGAGTAAGATTTATTTTAGGAAGGAAATTATGGATCAGTAATAACAGATCTACTAATATCATTCATCACATCAGTAAGTAGACAAAAGAATATTATCTTGAAAGATACAGCAAAGGTATAATTTCTTTTTAAAAATTCCTAATAAAATGCAGATTATAAACACTATAATGGGGAAATACTCTAGGCATACCTGTTATAGTCAGAAACATGTAAGGTTCTATATTAAATAACTGTATTCTGATGTTTCAATCCAATTCATTAAAGGAAAGGAGGTAAAAATAATAGGAGTGATGCGGCTAAGATGGCTGACTAGATACAGCGGGGATTAGAGGCTCCCATCGGAAAAAAACATAATAAGCGTGTGAATCTTTCACTAGCAACCAAGGTATCCAGGTTCTCTCATCAAACTTGACTAGAAGGCTGGCGTGACCCATGGACAGAAGGAAGAATAGTGTAGTGCATGGCCCGCCTGAGAGCTACACGGGAAAGGAGAACCCCCACCCCCAGCAAAGGGACTGCAGTGAATGAGCACGCTACCCAGAAGGGGAAACTGCTTTTTCCACAGAACTGTGCAACCCACGGGATCATAAGATCCCACTAGAAAATCCAGGCCACTGGGGCCTAGCGTCCCAACCCTAGAACACGCAGATTCTTACAGCTTCTCAGCTGGAATCTGCTTAAGCCTACTGCACTCCTCGTGGGAGGGGTGACCAGTTTAAATCGTTGAGTTTCAGGTACGCACAAAATATCCAGGTGAAGATACTGAAGATTAGTTGGAGAAATTTATCTAGTTTTCAGGAGAAATGTTGAGACTGGAGATAGGAAATTAGCGATTTCAGAGTAGTTTGTGGATGGAGTAGTTTGTGCGATGAGGATATGGCCATAGAAATAGGTGGCAAGTGTTTTGGAGAAAGGCATAGAAGATGAGAGAATCAAAGGTCTGTGGGGGTGGATGTTCAATGGCTCTTCTATGTAGTTATAAATATACCTTGGGACTGGGATGGAGAGGAATATTGAGTCAGGAGTGATCAGAGTTGGTTAGATAACTATCTTTAATAGGGCCAAATGATACAAATATCAAAGGAGAATGGGTTTTCTCAGGAAAATGGAGAAATACAATTTCGAAGACATATGGGGGAATGAAGAGAATATTAATTTATTTGCCTAACCACTGAAGTACTTGAAGTATGGCAGAAAATGCAGCTTCTGTTTCAGAGAAGATGTGGCTTGGGGGAGAATCAAAATTTGCATAAGATAGGAAATTTAGGGCCAGATCCCTTTCAGTGACTTGGGAGGATGGATGTTATTTGGGAGTTTTTATATCATTGAATAGGAATTACAGACAACTAACGGGTTATGAAGGACAGGAGGAATTTGGGATTGGGTAAAGAAGCAGCACAGCATATTGCTGTAGTGATTAAAGGTATAGAAGACAATAGGAGTTTATGTTTCAGTCAGTGACCATGGAAAACACAGCTATGGCCATACTGCTGATAGCTTCTTGGACGATGATGGGCCTTCAGGCCTCATGGCATTCCGTGTATTGAATTTTTTAAATGGGGTATTTGCAAAAATAAATGTACAGTGTGTTCTGTTGTGCAATATTTGTACATAATTGTGCTATATTTGTACATAATAAATAGTAATCTTGGATTGTATTCTCAGAAAACATGAGTCACATTGAACATAATTTATTGCAAAATATTTATGTAGAAGACATCATGGTTATATATTTCCCTTTGAATATTTATTTTGTATATGTAGTATTTTTTGCTACATTTCAAGTCTGTCTCAAAAATAGATTTTAATGAGAAATAGTATCACAAGCTAATAGTATTCTGAAGTACTTTTATGAACTTTGTCTCTACTGAAGCTGAAATATAGCACAATTCGGTAGCTGATTAATTTGGCTTTTTAATACATTGCTATAATAAGTGCATTATGTTGATTATTTCTGTGGGACATCCTGTATAATGTGAGTCATAGTTTCCAGAAAATATCTTTAGCATTTATAGATTGTGGAATGACCTTTTTTACATTAGATGAATAAAAGATCTTAGGTGATGTAATTTTTATTGCCATTTTTAGGAAAAATAGCTAAAAATGTCTTTCCATCATTGTTTTGAAATTTGCTTCTCTTGCTCAGTGCTATATATGTATACACACACATGAAAATGTATGTATGTATATAGTCTATGTTAACTGTCCATAGGTACTTGTATACCTTGTGTATTCTGCATTGGAGGTAATGTTGTATTAATCTCAATGTAGTCTAGCTGGTTGATAGTGTTGTTAAGATCTTCTGCATGCTTATTGTTTTCCCCCATTTTTCCTATGAATTACTGAGAAAATAGTGTTAATAATTTCATCTATCATTGTGCCCCTTGCCTATTTCTCCTGTGGTTCTGTTGAGTTTTGCTTCATGTATTTTAAATGTTGTGGGTATACATTTAGGACTTTATGTCTTCCTGATAATGACCTTTTCCCTTTATGAAATGTCCCTCATATCCTGAAGTCTGTTTTGTCTGAGGTTAATGTAGCCACACCAGTGTTCTTATGCTTACCATTTGCATGGTATAACTTTATTCATATTTTACTTTCAATGTATCTGTGGCTTTATATTTAAAGTAGTTTGTGTAGACGTCATATATTTGAATCTTCCAGTCCAGCAGTCCACTCCTTTTACTTAGTATTCACTTGTATTTAATTATTTTTTTAAATTATACTTTAAGTTCTGGGATACATATGCAGAAAGTGCAGGTGTGTTACATAGGTATACACGTGCCATGGTGATTTGCTGTACCCATCAACCTGTCATCTACTTTAGGTATTTCTCCTAATGCTATGTCCCTGCTAACCCCCTACCCCCCAACAGGCCCCAGTGTGTGATGTTCCCCTCCCTGTGTCCATGTGTTCTCATTGTTCAACTTCCACTTATGAGTGAGAACATGCAGTGTTTGGTTTTCTGTTCCTGTGTTAGTTTGTTGAGAATGATGGTTTCCAGCTTCATCCATGTCCCTGCAAAGGACATGAACTCATCCTTTTTTATAGCTGCATGCTATTACATGGCATATAACTGCCACATTTTCTTTCTCCAGTCTGTCATTTATGGGCATTTGGGTTGGTTCCAAGTCTTTGTTATTTTGAATAGTGCCTCAGTAAACATACATGTGCATGTGTCTTTATAGTAGAATAATTTATAATCCTTTGGGTATACACCCAGTAATGGGATCGCTGGGTCAAATGGTATTTCTGGTTCTAGAGCCTTGAGGAATTGCCACACTGTCTTCCACAATGGTTGAACTAATTTACACTCCCACCAACAGTGTAAAAGAATTCCTATTTCTCCACATCCTCTCCAGCATCTATTGTTTCCTGACTTTTTAATGATCACCATTCTGACTGGTGTGAGATGGTAACTAATTGTGGTTTTAATTTTCATTTCTCTAATACTAGTGATGATGAGCTTTTTTTCATATGTCTATTGGCTGCATAAATGTCTTTTTAGAGAAGTGTCTGTTCATATCCTTTGCCCACTTTTTGATGGGGTTGTTTTTTTCTTGTAAATTTAAGTTCCTTATAGATTCTGGATATTAGCCCTTTGTCCAGTGGATAGATTGCAAAAATTTTCTCCCATTCTGTAGGTTGCCTGTTCACTCTGATGATAGTTTCTCTTGCTCTGCAGAAGCTCTTTAGTTTAATTAGATCCCATTTGTCAATTTTGGCTTTTGTTGCCATTGCTTTTGGTGTTTAGTCATGAAGTCTTTGCCCATGCCTGTGTCCTGAATGGTATTGCCTAGGTTTTCTTCTAGGGTTTTTATGGTTTTAGGTCTTATGTTTAAGTCTTTAATCCATCTTGAATTAATTTTTGTATAAAGTGTAAGCAAGGGGTACAGTTTCAGTTTTCTGCATATGGCTAGCCAGTTTTCTCAACACCATTTATTAAATAGGGGATCCTTTCCCCATTGCTTGTTTTTGTCACATTTGTCAAAGATCAGGTGGTTGTAGATGTGTGGCATTATTTCTGAGTCCTCTATTCTGTTCCATTGGTCTATATATCTGTTTTGTTACCAGTACCATGCTATTTGGGTTACTGTATCCTTGTAGTATAGTTTGAAGTCAGGTACCATGATGCCTCCAGCTTTGTTCTTTTTTGCTTTGTATTGTCTTGGCTATGCAGGCTCTTTTTTTGTTTCATATGAACTTTAAAGAAGTGTTTTCTATGTCTGTGAAGAAAGTCAATGGTAGCTTGATGGGGATGGCATTGAATTGGTAAATTACTTTGGGCAGTATGGCCATTTTCATAATATTGGTTCTTCCTGTCCATGAGCATGTAATGTTTTTCCATTTGTTTGTGTCCTGTCTTATTTCCTTGAGCGGTGGTTTGTAGTTCTCCTTGAAGAGGTCCTTCACATCCCTTGTAAGTTGTATTCCGAGGTATTTTATTCTCTTTGTAGCAATTGTGAATGGGAATTCACTCATAATTTGGCTCTGTTTGTACTATTGCTATATAGTAATGCTTGTGATTTTTGCACGTTGATTTTGTATCCTGAGACTTTGCTGAAGTTGCTTATCAGGTTAAGGAGACTGGGCTGAGACGATGGGGTTTTCCAAACATACAATAATATCATCTGCAAACAGAGACAATTTGATTTCCTCTCTTCCTATTTGAATACCCTGTATTTCTTTCTCTTGCCTGATTGCCCTGGCCAGAACTTCCAATACTATGTTGAATAGGAGTGGTGAGAGAGGGCATCCTTGTCTTGTGCCAGTTTTCAAAGGGAATGCTTCCAGCTTTTGCCCATTCAGTATGATATTGGCTATGGATTTGTCATAAATAGCTCTTATTATTTTGAGATATGTCCCATCAATATTTAGTTTATTGAGAGGTTTTAGCATGAAGGGCTGTTGAATTTTATTGAAGGCCTTTTCTGCATCTATTGAGATAATCGTGTAGTTTTCGTCATTGTTTCTGTTTATATGATGGATTATGTTTATTGATTTGCATATGTTGAACCAGCCTTGCATCCCAGGGATGAAGCCGACTTGATCTTGAACTTTTTCATGTGCTGCTGGATTCAGTTTGCTGGTATTTTATTGTGGATTTTCACATCGATGTTCATCAGGGATATTGGCTTGAAATTTTCTTTTCTTGTTGTGTCTCTGCCAGGCTTTGGTATCAGGATGATGCTGGCCTCATAAAATAAGTTAGGTAGGAGGCCCTCTTTTTCTATTATTTGGAATAGTTTCAGAAGTAATGATACCAGCTCCTCTTTGTACTGCTGATAGAATTCAGCTGTGAATCTGTCTGGTCCTCAGCTTTTTTTGGTTGGTAGGCTATTACTGCCTCAATTCAGAACTTGTTACTGGTCTATACAGGGATTTGACTTATTTCTGGTTTGGTCTTGGGAGGGTGTATGTATCTAGGAATTTATCCATTTCTTTTAGATTTTGTAGTTTATTTGCAAAGAGGTGTTTTTAGTATTATATAGTTCATTATATGATGGTAGTTTGCATTTCTGTGTCATCAGTGGTGATACCCCCTTTATCATTTTTTTTATTGTGTCTATTTGATTCTTCTCTCTTCTTTATTAGTCTGGAGAGCAGTCTATTTTGTTAATCTTTTCAAAAAAACAGCTCCTGGATTAATTGATTTAATTGATTTTTTTTTTTTTTTAATTTGGAGTGAGCATTTATTTGCACAATTACAACATGCGGACAAACCCAGGTGAGATGAGTGAGTCTTCCTTTCCACCCACCAGGCTGACAAGGGGTGGCCCCAGGGGCCAGATGCCCAGCCCCCAGGCGGCCTTACTCCTCCTCCTCTCCCCAAGACTCTCTCGAACGTGTAGGCCATGAAGCAAGCGTCGGGTCTCTTGGGGACAAGGGGATGCCCCGGTCTCACAATCTCAAAGCCCAAAAAGCTGAAGGTTCGGAGCAAGGCAGCTCTGTCCTCGTGGTTCTTGTGGAAGCAAATGAAGAAAGATATGGTCGGCTCGCAGCTGCTCCTCAGCGAATTTCAGGAGAACTGCAAAGCTGTCCTTGCTCCTCTCAGGCAGCCATCCGCGGGATCTCGATGTAGAGGCTGCCTCTACATCGTTGCTGTTGCTTCTCTAGTTCTTTTAATTGTGATGTTAAAATGTTGATTTTAGATATTTCCCGCTTTCTCCTGTGGGCATTTAGTGCTATAAATTTCCCTTTAAACACTGCTTTAGCTGTGTCCCAGAGATCTGGTATATGGTGTCTTTGTTCTCATTGGCTTCAAAGAACTTATTTGTTTCTGCCTTAATTTTGTTATTTACCCAGGAGAAGGTTGTTTTATTCAGGAGAAGGTTGTTCAGTTTCCATGTAGCTGTGCAGTTTTGAGTGAGTTTCTTAATCCTGAGTTCTAATTGGATTGCACTGTGGTGTGACAGACTGTTTGTTATGATTTGCGTTCTTTTGCATTTCCTGAGGAGTGCTTAACTTCCAACTATGTGGTCAGTTTTGGAATAAGTGCGATGTGGTGCTGAGAAGAATATATATTCTGTTGATTTGGGGTGGAGAGTTCTGTAGCTGTCTGTTAGGTCTGCTTGGTACAGAGCTGAGTTCAAGTCCTGAATATCCTTGTAAATTTTCTGTCTTGTTGATCTGTCTAATATTGACGCAGGGTGTTAAAGCCTCCCACTATTATTATGTGGGAGTCTAAGTCTCTTTGTAGGTCTCTAAGGGCTTGCTTTATGAATCTGGGTGCTCATGTATCGGGTGCATATATATTTAGGATAGTTAGCTCTTCTTGTTGCATTGATCCCTTTACCATTATGTAATGCCTTTTGTCTTTTTTGATTTTTGGTTTAAAGTCTGTTTTATCAGAGACTAGTATTGCAAACCCTGCTTTTTTTTTGTTTTCCATTTGCTTGATAGATCTTCCTCCATCCCTTTATTTTGAGCCTATGTGTGTCTCTGCACGTGAGATGGGTCTCCTGAATACAGCACACTGATGGGTCTTTATTCTTTATCTGATTGCCAGTCTGTGTCTTTTAATTGGAGCATTTAGCCCATTTACATTTAAGGTTAATATTGTTATGTGTGAATTTGGTCCTGTCATTATGATGCTAGCTGGTTATTTTGCCTGTTAGTTGATGCGGTTTCTTCCTAGCATTGATGGTCTTTACAATTGGCATGTTTTTTCAGTGCCTGGCACCAGTTGTTCCTTTCCATGTTTAGTGCTTCCTTCAGGAGCTCTTGTAAGGCAGGCCTGGTAGTGACAAAATCTCTCAGTATTTGTTTTTCTGTAAAGGATTTCATTTCTCCTTCACTTATGAAGCTTAGTTTGGCTGGATATGAAATTCTGGGTTGAAAATTATTTTCTTTAAGAATGTTGAATATTGGCCACCACTCTCTTCTGGCTTGTAGTGTTTCTCCCGAGAGATCTGCTGTTAGTCTGATTGGTTTCCCTTTTTGGGTAACCCGACCCTTCTCTCTGGCCACCCTTAACATTTTCTCCTTCATTTCAACTTTGGTGAATCTGACAATTATGTGTCTCGGAGTTGCTCTTCTCGAGGAGTATCTTTATGGTATTCTCTGTATTTCCTGAATTTGAATGTTGGCCTACCTTGCTAGTTTGGGGAATTTCTCCTAGATAATATCCTGAAGAGTGTTTTCCAACTTGGTTCCATTCTCCCCGTCACTTTCAGGTATACCAATTAGACGTAGATTTTGTCTTTTCACATAGTCCCATATTTCTTGGAGGCTTTGTTCATTTTGTTTTACTCTTTTTTCTCTAAACTTCTTGTTTCATTTCATTCATTTGATCTTCAATCACTGATACCCTATCTATCACTGGATGAAATTGGCTACTGAAGCTTGTGCATGCGTCACACAGTTCTTGTGCCATGGTTTTCAGCTCCATCAGGTCATTTAAGGTCTTCTCTGTTTATGCTAGTTAGCCATTCTTCTAATCTTTTTTCAAGGTTTTTAGCTTCTTTGCGATGGGTTCGAACATCCTTCTTTAGCTCGGAGAAGTTTGTTATTACCGATCGTCTGAAGCCTCTTCTTTCAACTCGTCAAAGTCATTCTCCATCCAACTTTGTTTCGTTGCTGGGGAGGAGCCGCATTCCTTTGGTGGAGAAGAGGCACTCTGATTTTTCGAATTTTCAGCTTTTCTGCTCAGGTTTCTCCCCATCTTTGTGGTTTTATTTACCTTTGGTCTTTGATGATGGTGACGTAGAGATGGGGTTTTGGTGTGGATGTTCTTTCAGTTTTTTAGTTTTCTTTCTAAAAGGACCCTCACCTGCAGGTCTAGTGGAGTTTGCTGGAGGTTCACTCCAGACACTGTTTGCTTGGGTATCACCAGTGGAGGCTGCAGAACAGCAAATATTGCAGAACGGCAAATGTTGCTGCCTGATCCTTCCTCTGGAAGCTTCGTCTCAGAGGGGCATCCAGCTGTATGACGTGTCAGTTGGCCCCTACTGGGAGGTGTCTCCCAGTTAGGCTACTCGGGGGTCAGTGACCCACTTGAGGAGGCAGTCTGTCCGTTCTCAGATCTCAAACTCCATGCTAGGAAAACCACTACTCTCTTCAAAGCTGTCAGACAGGGACATTTAAGTCTGCAGAAGTTTCTACTGCCTTTTGTTCAGCTATGCCCTGCCCCCAGAGTTGGAGTCTACAGAGGCTGGCAGGCCTTCTTGAGCTGTGGTGGGCTCCTCCCAGTTCGAGCTTCCTGGTTCCTTTGTTTACCTATTCAAGCCTCAGCAATGGCAGACATCCCTCCCCTAGCCTCGCTGTGGTCTTGCAGTTTGATCTCAGACTACTGTGTTAGCAGTGAGTGAGGCTTCGTGGGTGTGGGACCCTCTGAGCCAGGTGTGGGATATAATCTCCTGGTGTGCCGTTTGCTAAGACCGTTGGAAAAGTGCAGTATTAGGGTGGGAATGTCCCGATTTTCCAGGTATCGTCTGTCATAGCTTCCCTTGGCTAGGAAAGGGAATTCCCCGACCCCTTGTGCTTCCTGGGTGAGGCAATGCCCTGCCCTGCTTCATGGGCTGCACCCACTGTCTGTCAAGCCCCAGTGAGATGAACCCAGTACCTCAGTTAGAAATTCAGAAATCACCTGTCTTCTGCATCACTTATGCTGGGAGCTGTAGACTGGAGCTGTTCCTATTCGGCCATCTTGGATCCTTCTATCGGTTTATTTTTTTAAGTTTCCGTTTCTTTACTGAGATTCTCTGTTTATTCATTATATTCATCTTTTCATTTCTTACATATTAGACCTGTTTTATATTCATCTTTTCATTTCTTAAATATTAGACCTGTTTGTATCTAAATGCCAATATCCATGTCATGTTAGGATTGATCTGTTACTATTGAAGGCCTCTTTCTCTGGATTATGGGTCACGTTTTCTTGTTTCTTTAGATATCCAGCGATTTTTAAAAATTGGTTAATAGACTGTGGATCTTTACCCAATAAAAAAGTTGCAAGGAAATCTAGAATACACTGTTTTCCTTTAAAGGGTATTGAATTTTTTTCTGGTAGGCAGTTAAATTAGTAAGGAATCCTCTTGATCCTGTCAGACTTTGTTTTATGCTTCATTAGGATGGGTTTAGTTTGTTTTTGTCCCTAGTCCTAGATCATGGTCCTTACTCTAGGACGTGATCCGTACTTCCAAAGCATGGCCTTTTTGGGGTTGTAAGTGGTTGACCAAGGTAAGCAATGAAGTATTCCCACTATAATTGGATTGGAACTCCAATGTCTCCAAAACTATGCAACCTTTGTAATCTTTTTCATTAACAGCAGCCACTCTCTGTCAGACCTGACAGAGCCTCACTCTACACATGTGCACCCCAAACCTTGCCAAGGCCCAAGGGAAACCCCTGCATAGACTTTTGGACCATCCATCCACATGACTGCTTCCTTTCTAGTACCCTGTCCTGGAAATTCAGCTGTCTTAGCAGCCCCAGACTCCTATCTCTGTTTCATGAGCCCAGTGGGACTAATGACTGCTTGATGCTATGGCTCCTCCTTCCTATACTGTTGTCTGGAAGGTATCACCAAGTTCAGAGCCAGGGTGAATATGGGAGTTATAGCATGTGTTTTCTTACTCTCAGTAATCAAGCTGCTGCATACATTTTGTCTAGCTTTATGGCTAATTAGGGCAGAAGGGTAAATCTGATACCAATTACTCCATCATGGATAGATGCAAAAGTCTCCAATTCAGTCATTTAACCTTTTTTTATAATCAGATAATTTAATCCATCACTAATTATTTATATAATTCATATTTTATCTTTATAATTTTTTTTATTTTCCTCTAATTTTTTATTTTTGTTCCCTCCACTTTTGAGAGTTATTTGCTATGATATTATGTGGTGACATCTTTGCGTACCAATGCAGTCTATCATTTTGATGATAGTTCTGCTGTAATTTACTTTAAATTTTAAAAATACATTTTCTTGAATTTTTATTATACTAATAAACCTGGAATAATTTTTAAAATAATCATTTAAAGCATGACATAAAACTATCCATTCAATTTTTGAGCAAACTATGTTGGTTCTATCTTCAGTGCATATACAGAGTCCCACTACCCTAATCTAAACCACTATTTTCTTCTGTTGCCTGGACTGTTACAAAAGCCTAAAATCCCAGCCCCCTTCTACCTTGTCTCTCCCTCATTCAGTCTGTTTTCCACATAGCAGCCAGAATGATATTTCTAAAGTGGTGAATAAACTGTGTCACTTATGCTCAGAAACCCCCAATGGCTTCTCATCTCAAAATGAAATCCAAAGTTCCTACCATGGCCAGCAAGGTTATATGTTACCTGATCCCTGCTACTTCCCTGACTTCATCTTCCACTCTTCAGCTACTTTGCTACAGCTTCACTTTGACTTCTTTGCTATTTATTGATCATGCCAAACACAATCCCTTTTAGCTCCTTTGCTGTTATTGTTACCACAGCTTTTCTCCAGATATCCCATAACTTCCTCCCTCACTTTTCTATTTAAATACCATCCTTTCTCCTCACTGCTGCCTTTATTACTCTCCTTCCCATATTTTCGTTTGAATCAGATCAGTCAGTCAATCAGTCTGTCACTTATTTTTATCCTGTCTGTGCAGAACACTGTCCAATAGAACTTTCTGGGATGATGGAAATTTTCTGTATTTGCACTGTCCATTAGAGTAGCTGCTAGCCATGTGTGTCTGTTAAGCACTTGAAATGTATCTAGTATTACTGGCAAACTGAATTTTAAATTTTATTTAAATAGCCACTTATGACTTGTTACTCTATTGTACAGTACAGAATGTGTGAGAGAGGGAACCTTAATTTTATTAATGCAACTCAGTACTTTAGTGCTTGTTAGGTAGTAAATAGTATGAATATCTGTTGAAAGAACAAAAGAATGGGGATACCTATGTATCCTGTTGCTCTCTGAATCTTTGACTCTTTAAAAATATTTTAACTTTAAAATTGTATTTAATTGACACATAATTTTATGTATTTATGGAGTACAGTATGATATTTTGATACATGTACACATTGTATAATTAGCATATTACCTCAAACACTTGTCATTTCTTTACGATGAGAACATTCAAAAATCTTCTCCTCATTATTTTGAAATATACATTATTGTTAACTGCAGTCACTCTACTCTGTAATAGAACACCAGAACTTATTCCTATTACTTTGTATCTGGACTCTTTTGATCTATAACTCCCAGTTGAACACTTTTCTGTCATTTCTAGCCATTCCCAGACTTCCAGGTGTTTGGCAATGATTCTTTAGATCTGGGGTCCTCTCCACAAAGTTCAGTTGTGCATCAAAGATCCTGAATAATCTTCTAAATTAGACTAGAGCATATTTGGCAATGTGGGTTACAAACAAGGGAAAAATGCAAGATACAGGAAACAGATGAGGGAAATGCAAGATACAAGCTCGATCACAAAGCTTATATTTGGGGGAAGTATTAAATGAATGTATCTTTTCCTTTTGCATTCTAGCCAGGAATCCACATGAGGTCACACTTTTCCCAAGGGCAAAGAGTACCAAATCTGTCCTCTTTTTCTTCTTGATTCCTCCAAATAAGAGCTCTTTCAACTTCTGAAAATTCCCTGAAGATAATATTCATCATGAACTTTGAGGGAGCACGAAATAAGCCACTCCTACTAGCTTTTTCTTATGTTAAAATTATCATGGCTGTTATCTTTATAAGAAAATTCTTATGACTGAAAATCCTTATGGCTACCCTTTACAATAGGAACTACAGTTTTGAAAAATGGGCTTAGCAGTTAAGTAACTTCTGAAAGATATTCTTAAAAGTTAAGCGTGATGTATTTGGTTTGGATACTAGGAATGCAGGTAATGAGGCTGGCATTATTATGAAAAATTGAAGAGCAGGAAATGTATTCTTGTAGGATCCTATAAGCAGGGCTTCAAAACGTAGTTCTTGTTTATCTAAACTAAGTAAAGCTTGTTTTTCTAATCAGCAGGAAAACAGAGATCCACAACAAGCTTTTCGATTATGGCTTAAAAAAAAGCATGAAGAGCAGATGAAAGAAAGAAAGACAGAAGAACTAAGAAAGCAAGAGGAATGCTTATTCTTCCTTAAAGGAACAGAAGGCCGGGAAAGGGCCTTTAAACAGTAAGTTAAAGGCAGGGCATTTCCCCCCTCCTCCTTCCTCATGGTCATTTTAAAAGTTATATGATAAATTAAGATTGAAAAAAAAAATCCCTCAAAATGTTTTCTCTTACAGCACGTACCTATTCAGTTTTAAATTCATGCTTTTAAAAATGTATAATTCTTTAACTCCATTATATATATTACATATATGGAGTGTTTTATATACATGCATACCAATTTTTCTTCAAGATACTTTTAAATACTTAAATTATTTCTTATAGCACCAGTGTGATAGCCTTTGATACCTTATCATTTATTGTTTGTTTCTGTGAGAAATGGGTCGAAGATTGGTTATGGTTCTCTTACAGAGCCCTCAGAAAAACTGAATTTATCAGTAAATGCAACCAATAAATGCACTGTATTTACCAATAAATGCAACCAATAAAAGTTGCATTTACCAGTAAAAGAAAGGTGGACTAAGGAGGAAAATCTGTATAAACCAAAGGAGATTTGGGTACATATTTTGGTAATTTAAGGCAAACCTGATTTTTTTTAGTTATTTGGGTAAGACACTGCATTGCCTAATTCTGACAATACAGATGTGGCTTCATATTTTTGCTAGCAAGCATGGGGAGAGTTGGGGGACAAAATGTGAATATTGAGTCCAATTGTTTGCAGTTCATTTCCTTCTTTCGTCTCTTTTGCTCTTTCCTTCTTTTCTTTTTCTCTTCCTTTTTCTTTCTTTCTTTCTTTTTTTTTCTTCCTGTCACCCAGGCTGGAGTGCAGTGGCATGATCTCAGCTCAGTGCAACCTCACCCTCCCAGGTTCAAGTGGTTCTCCCACCTCAGCCTCCTGAGTAGATGGGACCACAGGTGTGCACCACCACACCTGGCTAATTTTTGTGTTTTTTTTAGTAGCGATGGGGTCTCACCATGTTGCTCAGGCTGGTCTCAAACTCCAGACCTCAAGTGATCTGCCCACCTTGGTCTCCCAAAGTGCTGGGATTACAGGTGTGAGCCACCATGCCCAGCCTCCTTTTTCTTTTTCTAACATACCCTTTTATTATAACAGAAACAGTAAATGTGCATTGTAAAAATGGAGCAGTTTCAAGTTACTTTTTCATCACCCAGAAATTGTGACTGTTAGCACCAGTGTGCATACTAAGTATTTCTCTGTACATATATTTTCAATATCAAAATACTGAGATCATACTGTATATGTTATTCTGCAATCTGCTTTTCATTGACAATATTACCTAATATCCAACCCATATCCATTTATTCCCCAACTGACCCATAAATGAGTTACAGTTTATTTGCTTAAACTAGTAGCCAATTCAGAACCACATATCATCAGATTATGATATTTAGTAAGTTTCTTTTTTTCTAATACACTTATTGTTTAGATTTCGGAAAAAAAAACCCAGGTATATATGTATGTGCATATATATACACACATATATATACACGCACACACATACCACACACACACTTATATACCAGGTATATGTGTATATGCAGTTATTTTTGCTATTATTTAAACAAGGTTTAAGACTTGAATTTGTTAGAATGTGGACTTTTCCTTTCCTACTTTTGATGTTTTCATGTTTGGCTTATTTTTCACTTTAAGAACTATTTTGTGGACTTAAAAGCTCTATAATTTACCTGTAAGAAGAGTAAGGCAGAATTTCTGCATGACAGTATTCTTAACCTAGCTAAGTAATATTTTAGAATACAGCTAGTTACAAAGTGTAAGTTATTTGAAATCTACCAAATGGTAAGAAATCCTATTTTTAAAAAAAGAATAGGACCTACAGCACACATAAAATAGTGTTTATTATTAAAAAACCAATTAAGTTGGCAGTTCATCATAAGACAGATAATTTCAAACATTTGACCCCAAATCTAACTATCCTTTCTTGTATGAGCCTTGGGTGTAATCTACATTTTTCAATTAATACTTAAAAAGTTGTGTTGTGACAGTATTTCATTGTAAAGAAATGTCCATTTATTTTGTCTATAGTAGTAACTTTATAGCATGAAGAGTGTATTCAGGTTGATACTCACCAAATCTGATCATGCCTCTTTCTACAGATGGCTAAGAAGGAAACGAATAGAAAAAATAGCAGAGCAACAAGCTGTCAGAGAGAGAACTAGACAGCTCCGACTAGAAGCTAAGCGTTCTAAACAGTTACAGCACCACCTATATATGTCAGAAGCCAAACCTTTTCGTTTTACTGATCATTATTAACTGAAAGGTTCTATTAAATATTTCAGTGGGCAGCTGCTATCAAAATTTTGGATATAATTTCTTATGGTCTGTGTACTTTGGTTGTACTCTAAATTATGGAAATGGTATTTATCTTTTATTGACAGTGAATTTTTTTTAATACTAGAACAAAATAAATTCTTTTTTCTCACAGTGTTATAATGTGTTGTGCCGTCTCAGTCTGTGCAACCAATTGAACAAATGAATTCTATGTCTTTCTACTTCTAAATTATTTTATTAATGTTTCTAGCTGAAAAACAAGAAAGGTACAGATTTCCATTCATACTTCCTATTATTGTTAAAAAATTACAATGGAACATTTCATAAGTTTGAAGGAGTAACTCCTTAAACAAGCCTGGTTCACAGCCTTAAAGTCCTATTTATGTCAACTTTGGATTTGAATAATCATGGCAAGCTAAGCAATAGGGTAGGCCTAATTCCACCTGTTAGTACCTTAAGAAATACACCCTATATGCGAGAGCTAAACATTGTGTACTCATGGATATAAAGATGTCCCCAGTAGACAGTGGGGACTGCTAGGGAGTGAGGGAAGGGAGCAAGAGTTGAAAAACTTAACTATTGGGTACTGTACTCTCTACGTGGGTGATGGGACCAGTCACACCCAGACCCTCAGCAACACGCACCATTCCTATGTAACTAATGCATGTATGTATCCCCGAATCTGAAATAAAACTTGAAATGATAAAATAGCAATTATGTGTAATACTCTTTTAGGTATGTTACAAAATTAGCTAACTTTTATTGAGAGCTTAAAACATTTTAAAATGTATTATAAATGCTTTATATAAATAATGTAATCATATATGACAACCCTATTAGTGTCATTCTGCAGAGGAGGAAACTAAAGTATATAGACATGAACATTTTGTTCACATAGACTGATCTGTATGGTTGCAAAATCCTTTCTCTTAGTTATATTATAAAGATTACGTTCCTTGGTAGAATATGTGAGATATTTAAGAGTATACAAGAATCCAGTGTGTAGAGGAACAGTACTTCTGATACATGTAAGAGCATGTAAGGGGTAGAGGACAAAGGTAAGCATACAAGTGTGATGGAGAATGGACAGTCACTGTAAGCATTCTGGCAAAGCTATAAAAGACAAAGTTCTGGCTGGGCGCGGTGGCTCATGCCTGTAATCCCAACACTTTGGGAGGTTGAGGCAGGAGGATCACTTGAGGCCAGGAGTTTGAGACCGGCCTGGCCAACATGGTGAAACCCCATCTCTACTAAAAATACAAAAATTAGCTGGATGTGGTGCCATGCACCTGTAGTCCCAGCTACTCAGGAGGCTAAGGCACAAGAATTGCTTGAACCCCGGAAGTGGAGGTTGCAATGAGCCAAGTCGTACCACTGCACTCCAGGTGACAGAGTGAGACCCTCTCTCAATAAAAAGAGACAAAGTTGTTTTTTTTTTTTTTTTCTGAAACAGAGTCTCGCAGTCACCCAGGCTGGAGTGCCGTGGCATATCTCGGCTCACTGCAACCTCCACCTCCCTGGTTCAAGCAATTCTCCTGCCTCAGCCTGCTGAGTAGCTGGGATTACAGGCGCCCGCCACCATGCCCAGCTATTTTTTGTATTTTCAGTAGAGACGGGGTTTCTCCATGTTCGTCAAGCTGGTCTCAAACTCCTGACCTCAGCTGATCCACCTGCTTCAGCCTCCCAAAGGTGCTGGGATTACAGGCGTGCGTTACGAGTTACTGCACCCAGCCAGTTTGATTCATTTTTACCTTTTTTATATGGTGTGAGGTAGAGTAAGAAAAAACAAACTGTTTTTCCTTCTATACTCTCAATACTCAGTACATCACTTCTGACACCAGATGTTTAGGTTGTTTTCCCCAAGACCAAACAATTTCCCCATTCTCTGCAGGCACCAACTAGGTATTCTACAATTCAATTCTGACACTAACCAGAGTTAATGCAGACCTTACACCCAGGCTCAGTCCCATGAAACTGCCCCCTACTTCGGACATCAATTGCAAATAACAGGTCCCCCAGTTACAGTTTCCACAGTAATTTGCTAGAATGGCTCACAGAACTCAGAGAAACACGTTTATCTCTTTTTAAAGGGATACAACTCAGGAATAGCCAGATTGAAGTGATTCATGGGGCAAAGTATGGAGGAAGGGTGGTGGAGCTTCTATGCTCTCGGTACCTGCACATGTTCAGCAACCTAGAAAGCTGTCTTAAACCTTTTGGGTTTTTATGGAGTGAGGGGCTTCATTATGAAGGCATGAATGATTCAATCATTGGCTACTGGTGATCAACTTAACCTTCAGGACTTCGTCCTCCCCTGGAGGTCTACTCTCTAATTACTTGGTTGGTTCCTCCTGGCAACTACCCCCCATTCAGGTCCCCCAGACATTAGTCATTTCATTAGCATACAAAGACACTCACAGCTTGGGGACTTGGGATGTTCCAAGGGTTTTAGGAGCTATGTGTCAGGAAACTGGTACAAGACCAAAATATGTATTTCTTCTATCACAATATCACAGAGGCTCAACTTTTTTTTGTATGTGTACATTCAGTTATTGCAGCATCATTTGTTGAAAGTCAGCTGGCCACAGATGTATGGGTTTATTTCTGAAGCCTCAATTCTATTCTATTGATCTGTATGTTAGTATCACCCGTACTTGTGCCAACAGCCCACTGTTCAGATCACTGCAGCTTTATAGTAAGTTCTGAAACCGGGAAGCGTCAGTCCTCCAACTTTGGCCTTTTCTGCATTGTTTTGACTATTCATGGCGTTTACAATTCCATATGAATTTGAAGGTCAGCTTTTCCATTTTTGCAAAAAAGGCCTCTGGAATTTTGGTAGGGCTTTCAGTGAATCTGTAGACTGCTTTGGGTAGTACTGCCATCTTAATAATATAGTCTTTCAATACATGAACACAGGATTGTGGCAGGCCAGGACTCACTCATGCAGGCCTCCATAACAACTGTTTTACTACTGACTGAGAGGGGTTAAATAAATATTGAAAGCCAGTCCCTTTATACAAAGGCTGGGATGACATAAAAGCCCATCAAGAGTTTTGCCTAGGCCTTTCCTGGGCCTTAAAGCATGACAAAATAATAAAGGAATTCTTCACAAGGCCCATTTAGGATTAAACAAGTTTTATTGTGGGTCTGAAGAAACTTCCCAGGCCCCCACGTACAAGTTATTGGGGGTCTGAAGGAACTCCCCAAACCTCCGTGATTTAGCAGGAGACAAGGGTAATCCCCCCAGCACCTGGACCCATTTAGATTAAGTAAATTTACTGAGGCTCCAGAGGAAGGTCTTCAGGACTCAGATCTTAGTTACAGATTAAAAGAAGTTAATCACTTACATCCTTAGATGAATGCACACTTACACATGGACATATAGCTTAGGTATATAAGCTCTGGAAAACTTTGTAATTTTGAGTTGGTCTGGCAATAATTTCCAGGCCTTCTCCCTGTAACCGGTTGCAGAAATGAAAACTCTCTTCCTCCCCAGTTCATTTGCATCTCGTTATGGGCCACAAGAAACAGCAGCCCGACGACCCTCAGTTTGATCTGAGAACAAAATTTGGTGGGCCAGCCAGGAGAGACCAGAATGGTGCTGCATTTAGCAGCCAGCGGCTTGCAGAGACAGTCTTCAGGGGCATCCCAGCAGCTGCAGGTGAGATTTTCCCGGGGACCCTCTTGAAGGCTGTCCCGTGCTCAAAAGTACGCATCCCTTACACTACTGGGTTAGAATGGAGATGAGGAGCGGAGGAACTCAAAGGGTGAGTTAACCAGATGGTATGCCGCCGGGAGCCTATTGATTTCCTATCTAGGCTTGTTAAGCCATTTGTCTGGCACTGGCAAGGGAAGCAATAAGGCTTGGTTATACACCCGCTTTGCATTTTTATTGAGATCAGGTTTTGAATCTGTTTTGCCCGAGTGCACTTCCCCTTGTGTTGTCAAAAATTTGTCTCCACTTGTTTGTGTATCTGTCTCACTCCTTTTGATACCATGTAAACTTAAAAACGGGAGGTATTGGGTCCATTTCTGCTGAGAGGCCTCTGGGAAGGAAAATATAATTTTTAGGAGCTCAATGGTTAAGTCAGCTTAATTAAAAGCTAACATCCAAGATATGTAAATGTATGCGTGCACATGTGCATGCTTGTATTTAAAAGGCCTTCATGTTTTTGTTTATTTCTCTCTTAGGACCTTGTCTTTTTGAGCAAAAGTTTTTTTCTTCTCGGTTGACTGAATTCTGTTTTCTTCATCAATAGCTATTGCAACAGAAGCTACTCTGGGTTCTTTAAGAAAAAATGTAATTTAGACACTTAGAAATCTCATGTGGAAAAAAAATTTTTTTAAGTGCACTGTAAAAGCATCACATGGTCTAACCTCAGAATAATTCTCCCTTTTTGAAAACCTCTTTCCTTTATAAATTACTCAGGTTATTTCTTTCTGTAGCATGAGAATGGGCTAATACATGCTTTCTAGGAGTTTGTCTGTAAACTAGTTTATTGGTGTACAGTTTTTCTTTATGTAAGGTTACTAATAATGTCCCCACTTTCATTTCTGCTTTTAGTTTTACGTGTTTTATTTTTCATAGTATGGCTACAGATTTGTCAATTTGGTCTTTCCTTTTAAAGAACTAACTTTTGACTTCTTTCATTATCTCTCTTATTTTTCTATTCTCTATTTTATTTGTCTGCACTCTAATCTTAATTTCCTTCCTTCTGCTCACATTGGGTTTAGTTTGTCCTTTTTTTATTTCCTTAAGGTGTTATGTTAGATTGCTCATTTGAGATCTTTTTTATTTTTTAAATTTAGCTCACTAACTCTTATCTTTATTGTTATTGACACCGTTAAACCAACAGTTGCAGAAGTGTGCCACTAGTTTGTGGTTACAAGAGTGTATGTAATTTTTTTTTTAATTGTAACGTGTAAACTTTACCATTTTAAATATTTTTTTTAATGTACAATGCAGTAGCATTAAGTGGACTGACATTGTTGTACAATCATCATCACTGTTTATCTCCAGAACATTTTTGTCATCCCAATCTGTAATTCTATACCACCAAATAAAAACTTCCCATTCTACACTCTCTCCAGGCCCTGACAACCACTCTTCTGCTTTCTGTCTCTACAAATTTGTCTCTTTTAGGAATTCATCTAAATGGAATCATTTGATATTTGACTTTTTGTGTCTGACTTATTTCACCTAGTGTAATATTATAAAGGTTCATCTACATTGTAGCATCAAATTTCATTCCTTTTTAAGGCTGAATAGTATTTCTTCACATGTATATACCAGATTTTGTTTATCTATTCATCCATCAATGGACACTGGGTTATATCCACCTTTTGACTATTGTGAATAACGCAGCTGTGAACACTGTTGTACAAATATCTATCCCAGTTTCTGCTTTCTTTTAGGAATCTACCTAGAAGCAGAATTGCTAGGCCATATGGCAACTGTATGTTATATTTTGAGGACCTGCCACACTGTTTTCAACATTTTACATTCCCAAACACAATGCATAAGGGTTCCAATTTCTCCACATCTTTGACAACATTTATAATTTGCTCTTTTGATAACTGCCATCCTAATGGATGTGAAGGAATATTAATTTGCATTTCCTTAATGAGTAGTTATGTTGAGCATCTTCCGATGTGCTTATTGGCCATCTGTATGTCCTCTTTGGAGAAATGTCTATTCGGGTCCTTTGCTAATTTTTTTTTTTTTTTTTTTTTTTTTTTTGAGATGAAGTTTCTCTTGTTGCCCAGGCTGGAGAGCAATGCGTGATCTCGGCTCACTGCAGCCTCCGCCTCCCGGGTTCAAGCAATTTGCTTGCCTCACCCTCTCAAGTAGCTGGGAATACAGGCATCCACTACCATGCATGGCTAATTTTTTGTATTTTTTTTTTTTTTTTGAGACAGAGTTTCACTCTGTCACCCAGGCTGAAGTGCAGTGGTGGCGTGATCTCGGCTCACCGCAACCTCTGCCTCCCAGGTTCAAACAATTCTCTGCCTCAGCTTCCCAAGTAGCTGGGATTGCAGGCGCCCACCACCATGCCAACTAATTTTTTGTATTTTTAGTAGAGATGACGTTTCACCATGTTGGCTAGGCTTGTCTTGAACTCCTGGCCTCAGGTGATCCATCCACCTCAGCCTCCCAAAGTGCTGGGATTACAGGCATGAGCCGCCATGCCCAGCCCCTTTGCTAATTTTTATTGGGTTATTTTTTGGTGGTTGAGTTGTAGGAGTGCTTTATATATTCTGGACAGTAGAGAGTTATCAGATATATGATTTGCAAATATTTTCTCCCATTCTCTGTGTTGCCTTTTCACTGCATCTTTTGATGCACAACAATTGGAAATTTTGATGAAATTCAATTTATCTATTTTTCTTTTGTTGCCTGTGCTTCTGTTGTCATATTCAAAAAAATCATTGCCAAATACAATGTCGTGAAGCTTTCCCCTTATGTTTTCTTCTGAGACTTTTATAGTAAGTAAACCTAAAAGAAAAGGCTGAAGAATCAATTGGAAGTAGTTAAGCTAGACAAAGACCTAAACCAAAGCACTAATTCTGGGGGAAAAAAGGAATAGTCATAGTAAAGAAGGTAGATAAATTTATTGCCACTTGAAAACTAAATATAACTCAGATGAGTCAGACAAAAAAAAATCATAGACGTTACAATTATTATTATTTGACCAGGTTTGTCTTTTGATGATTTCTCTGACAGGCACTTCTGCAACAAATTTGTATAATTTGATATAAATATTATGTGATTATTCTTAAAGGCCAAGCAATGGGCATTTATGATGGCTAATCATAAATACACAATAATATATATTACATAATATATATTAATTGATAGACTGCATTTTTTTCTTTGAGCTTATACACTGTTTTAGAAAAAGTCTACCTTTTATAAATATCAAGTTGGATATTCTTGTCTGTTGCATTTGCTAAATAAGAGTCAATAGTTAAGAATCTGTTTCTTTTATATATGTCAGATTATGTCCATTCCGAATACAGAATCCCCTGCATAAAATGAGCATGTTTTGCTGAAGTACCTGTTAATTTGGCTCTAAAATTTTTTTTATTATATAGCATTTATTTTTAAAAGATTAATCCCTTCATCCATTTCTGCAAGGCTCTTTTGTAGCTCAAAAAATTACCATAAAGGGAAAGAAAGTTCTCCAGCTTCCTACTACAATTACTTTAGAGTTGGGGTCAGAAAACTTTTTCTGTAAAGGATCTGCTGCATCTATTCAACTTCGCAGTTGTAATGCAAAAGCAACTTAGACAATAGCAAATGAATGGGTGTGGCCATATTTGACCCAAGGTTGTAGTTTGCCTACCTTTGCTTTAGTGCATCTAAATAAACACTGTTCATATAAAATATCCAGCAAGATAAACAATAATTTAGTGCTTAAAAGAGAGTTGCAGAATCTTTTTCTTTTAGAGTCTTTTAGGAAAAGTATCATGTATTGCTTGGAAAGTATTCTCTATTTTAAATATATCTATATAGTTTCTTTCTTTACTTACCCTGAGATATTTATTAAGAAAGGGTAATCTGGAGTCTAGTACATAAAACATCTTTGGGTATATACAGTTTGTAAATAGGAAGTGATATTACTTCTAGCATTGTAAGAACCCCAGTTCCCAAATAATAATGACTCTTGGGTAATAAGCAAGTACCTTAGCATGCCTCCAACATATTGACTGTTAAAGGGCAATCAGTTCTCCCTGGCAGTGATTGCAGCAATTGAAAGTTATGTTTTCGTATCTAGTATAGGGATGAAATCGTCCAATATTTTTCTTTGTAGCAAGTAAGGTGGTTGGTGAAGACTCAAAAAATGGATTATCTGGTGAACTCTCTGTACAGGTAACTGGATCTAAAATTCTTAGAACCTAAGGAAAATAAGATATAATGTCAGAAGTATGCAATATAGATAGTAAAAGCCTATGATTTCATTGATATATACCTACCTATAAAGTTACACTTCATTAATATGTAACTTATAAAAACTGAATGACGAATCTGATTGAAAAGACAACTTACTTCCTTTCTTAAGCTGTAAATTTAACATTGATGTCTAATTACTAGATTATCTAGGTTACATATATTTTTAAATGATGACATTAATGTTTCACAGATACTGGTAGGAAAGCAGGAAAACATAGAAGACAATGAGGTTATATCATTAAGTGATGTCAGTTTTTTATATGTCAATTATATCATTAAGTGATGTCAATTTTTTTTTCCTTAACCAAAATGGACTTACTACTTCCCCTCTTCAGTCTTTCATTCAACTGCTCAGAATCAAGATTTCTATATTTTTCAGGCTAAAATACAGAAACCTTTCTGTTCATATTAGTGTGTCAGTCTCCTGCTCCTGAATTCCCTTAGCATTTTGTTTCTCTCTCTCTCTCTAACGACCTGTAATGTAATAACATCTTTATAGTATTTGAGAACTTATTTTCTCTTCTAAATTTGTAAACAATGTTAAGGCAAGCGCTTCATCTTTGCTTATCCTCTAGCACCAAACCAAATTCCATAAAAATAGAAGGATCCATTCTTCTATGGAAATGATATTTCAAAATCCTTGATAACTTTTCATTTATAGTATCAATGGCTTTTCATTTCTCTTTTTCTAATTTATATGCAGTATTTTATGATTACAGCCATGTTTTTGTTTTCTGGATTCCACAATACAATGCTCTCCTAATTCTTCTTCTCCTCTGATTTTTCCTAATCTGTCTCCTTTACTGATACCCAAAACAGGAACTCTTGAGCTGAAAAAAGTTCTCCAGTTAAGGGCAGGGATAACGTGCCTGGCTCACAGCTCTTGATTCTCATGTTCATATTTTCCTAATCATCACCACATGATGTGTCTGGGTTATGGTACAAAGGTAGCAAGCACTGCAATTGGAAAGAATTGTGAAATGAATCGGGAAAAGTGCTTTCTCTCTTTCTTATATAAGGCTTGTTCAAAGCAGCTTTCTGAAATGGCTGGTGATGCCTGTTTCCCTAGCAGTCATGTGGTCCTGCAGATTTTTTTTCCCTTCTAAGTTACCACCAAACCCAAAGAGTCATCACTACTCTAAGAATGTCTTGGCATTATTTAAGAGCCATCAACTTATTTTAGCACCTCTATTTTTCAACTAGACTGCTTTTTCAATTTAGTTTTTGAGATCCTTCTATTTTTATGGAATTTGGTTTGGTGCTAGAGGATAAGCAAAGATGAAGGGCTTACCTTAACGTTGTTTATAAATTTAGAAAAGAAAATAAGTTCTCAAATACTATAAAGATGTTATTACATTACAGGTCTTTAGAGAGAGAGAGAGAAACAAAATGCTAAGGGAATTCAGGAGCAGGAGACTGACACACTAATATGAACAGAAAGCTTTCTGTATTTTACCCTGAAAGTGATGGGGAAGGATTTTATGCAGGGTGCCTTTCAGAGAGATCATTCTATACACAGTACAGCGGATGGAGGAAGCAGTATGCATAAGCAGACATAAGAAGAACAGAAAAAGGGAGGTTATTGTAATAATCTAGCTAAGAAATGACGGCACCTTGAAGCAATGGGACTGAAAAGTTTAAGAGACACTAAGGAAGAAGGGCTGTCAGTTTTGTTAAATAGGAGAATGTGGTTGATAAAAGACTGGGAGAAGAAGGGGATCTAAATCAAGCCCTGAGGATACCTAACATGGTATAGTGAAATAAAATGGATGGATAAAAGAGAAAAGCCTGTACGGTATAAGGTTATATAAACCTAGGAAAGAGTATTTCAAGAAAGAGGGAGTGGTCAACTATACCAAATGCTACTGGCAGCAACTAAGTAGTCAGTGACACAATTTCCCAACAAAGAGAATAGAAAAGGAGAAACAAAGTTTTGGATAAAAATGATTAATTTTAGGTACTGACTCATTCAGTAAGTAGCTGAGCACTTACTATGTGCAAAGGATTATGCTAGACCTTGAGGAAACATAGAAACACAAAGTGCCCAGCCCTTTAGGAGTTTACAGTTTGGGAGAGGGATGGAAAATCAAACTATTGTAATTTAATACGGTAAAGGGCAATTATAGATATAAGTGCAAAGTACAACGGAAGGCTGGAGAAGGAACACTTCAGATTGCCAGCAAGATTCAGAGAAGGCAGGTTCTTAAAGGTGGTATAGAGGTTGGGCAACAAAAGAGGTGCGGAGAAGGCAGTCTAGACAAGAAAAAGTATGTACAGAGGCATGAGATACAATGGCCTATGTGCATCATGAAAAGTGGTTAAACCCTGCTGGAATGTGAAGTACAGTGGGTAGTGACACTTGGGAAATGATTCTTGAGAAGGGGAGATGGAAAAAAGATTATAAAAAGCCTTCTATACAGTATGAATGAATTCTGATTCAATAATGAGGGAGACTGGGAGCTGTTGGATGACTGAACTGGCCTTCTGAAATAACTCTCTGGCAGTGGTGGGTGGGCAGGAGCAGCTAAGAAGCAGGGCAGGGTATCAGTGAGGGGGCAACGGCAGTGGGCTAGGCTGGAAGTCAGGTGTTTGAACTTGAGAGGGGATAAATTAGAAAAAAACTGGTAAGATCTATAAAATCAACAGGACTAGAGGAATGAAGGAAATAGTAAAAATGATAGCTACCATTTATTGAGAAATTACAGTGTGTTGGAAACTGCTACAGGCTTTATATGTGTTTTTTATGGAAATCTGAAAACAGCACTATAGAGTAGGTATAATTCATCAAGACAGGGAGTATAGGAAAAGGAGGAGATTTTTAGGGGAGGGGGGCTGTACAAATGCAAAAGCAAGGAGAAAAGAGGTTCTATTTTTAGTCATCTGTGGAACAAGTAGATGGAAATGCCTGGCTGGATATAAATCTCTCAGACTCAGAAAAAAGTCTGAGACGGAAGAGTCACAAGCATAAAGCTATGGTAACAGAATAACACCAAGAGAATACAGAAAGTATGTTATGTTAAGAAAGCTCAAGAGGGGTCACAGGAAGAGGATGCCCCTCCCCCTCAAAAACTTAGAAACAATGGTCACAAAAGTAGTGAATCATTGCAAGAGTATGGTGTTTAGGAAATGAAGGGGTTTTTGAAAAGGGGAAAACAGATTCCTATGAAACATCAACATCTAAAGGAGGAAAAATGTCTATGAAGAAGAGTTCAGAGAGGGCAAGAAAGAGTGATGTTACAAAGGTCAAGGGAGTTGCAAGGAAGGAATGCTCCATACAGTATAATATGATAGTAAATGTTCATGACCTTTTTAAGAGTACTTACTGAGAATAGTGGGGCAGGAAGTCTACAGATTTAAGTGATGGTAGTAATTGAGGAATGGATGGTGTGTAAGTACAAACATGTATGGACAACTTGTCCAAGATTCTTGGATGTGAAGGGAAGATGATAAAGCCATATCCAGAGATCTTACAATAGAGGGAAGATTTTTCTTTTTTAGATGAATGATGCTTGGACATGTTCTTAAGCCAACAGGAAAGAGCCAACACAGAGAAAGAATAACTGTTGAGAGGGAAGCCAGAGCCTAGAGGGGAGGTATGCTTAGGAGAAGAGGAAGGACACCCTTTCCTCTCAGAGAAATGTATGCTGCCATACAGATAGGCTTCTAGATATCAAATGAGACCTTCAGGCAGTTTTCTGCCTCTGTCCCCTTTTTCTTCTGTGGATTAGGAAGGAAAGTCATCTGCTGAATGTGAGGTAGTATTTGACGGGTACTGAAACAAAAAGGTAAACAGCTGAACTGACACAGGACTCGGGTTTTCAGCGTACTCGGAGAGGAAGATAAGGCAGTAAGGCACTTATGAATAGAGTCTAGGCAAGCTAGAGCCGGACGAGAAACTAGAAGAGTGAGCTGATGAGACACAGAAAAAAATACAGGGAGTGAGGGAATAAAAACAATTATGTGATCAAAGATGTGTTCACATCCAGAGAGTCAGAATGAAGAATCAGAGTTGGAAAGAAAAAAAACGTTGAGATCACAGATCAGAGAGAGAGAGAGATGTTGAGTTGAAGATTTTAATAGTGCAAAAGTTACGGCGACTGGCAGTGACCCAGAATGGGGACATGGGAGCTGTAATGAAGGTGAACTTGGTTGTTGTCACAGAAATGTGAGCTGAGTATTTGACAAGCCAGCTGCATGGACCTTGAATTCATCCACGACTATACTATCTGTTCTGTAGTACTTGATACATTCCCATCTATATGTGGGAATTAAGTAATTTCTTAGATCAGAAGTAATCTAATCTATTAATATACTGATTTAATCTACTACATTAAAAATTCTACGCAGTGGTTTTTATATCAAAATTAACTCAAGAAAAGGATTATCAGTGACTCAATAGCTAAAACATAGGACCTCTTTCAAAATAATTACTTTTTTTGTCCTTAAAAATAGAATAGTAGTGTTAGAAAATATTAAAGTTCAGAAGAGGAAATAATTTCCTCCAAGATAACACACTCAATAGCATGAGTGGTTTAGATCCCACATTTCCTAATTCCTAATGCCAAACACTTTCCATGACAATATGTCACCTTTCAGTAAGAGGACAGTCTTAGAAGTTCCACAGATCACAAAAGAGAAAATATTTTACCGTTTCAGCCATTTTCTCAGCTGGAGTGCTGCAGAATTCAACTGTTGATGGAATCTTTTTTTGATTGTTAATGCCAACATTTCCCAGAAGATGAGAATTTACTGCTTTTGCCAACTTGTGATTTGTTAATGCTAGCTCTGCTGTGCTGTGGGGTTGTACACTAGGGGAGTAAGTTTGCTCTCTTCCCCATTGCAAAGAGACTAAGAGCTCCTCCAATAATCTGCATAGAACACACATGAACACTGGACATTAGTAAGAGAGCAAAATGTAAAAACTAATAATAGTAAATAAGTAATAAAAATATTTCTGAAATTATATAACATCTTTCTCTGATCCCTTTCTCTCTCAGAGTTCCATAAATTTGGATGTCTTAGTCAAGTAAGTTAGACTACAGAAAGCATATGTTAATCTACTAGGTTGTTGCCTGAAAATCATTTAACAAATAGTACTTTTTTTCATTCTCACCTTTTAGTATAGGAACTACTTACATAATTTGTGAAGCTATGGAGATATTCATACAGTTTTTCTTTTTTGGTGAGTTACATTAATTGATTCTTGAATGCTAAATCAATCTACAATTCCTGGGATTCACTTTACTTGGTCATAATGTATAAAACTTTGTATGTATTGTTGGATTTGACTCACTAAAATTCTGTTAAGGATTTTTGCATTTATGTCAATTAGAGATATTAGTTGGTGGTTTTTGGCTAATGGTTCTGGTATCAAGATAACGCTGGCCTCATGAAATGAGTTGGAAATTGTTTCCTTCTCTTCTATTTTCTAGAATAATTTTTGTAAATTTGGTTTTATGTCTTCCTTAGATATTTACTAGCATTCATCAGTGAATCCATCTAGACCTGAAATTTCCTTTACTGGAAAATATTTAATTTTTAACTATAAATTATTATATTTGCTTTAATAGGTTAGGGCTATTCAGGTTATCTATTTGTTCTTGAGTAACCTTTGGTAGTCTGTTTTTTATGGAGCTTGTCCATTTCATCTAAATTACTGAATTTATTGACATGGATTTGTTCATAACATTTCTGTATTATCTTTTTTATGTGTATAGAGTCTATATTGTACCCCCCCTTCATTCCTGATACTGGTAATGTATATCTTCTCTTTTTTTCCTGATTAAACTGGCTAGAGGTTTCTTGTGTTTTCTTTCTTCTAGTGTCCCCTATAATTTGCTCTTTGACACTTACTGATTCTATCTGTAATAAATCAACTACATAAAAATGCAAAAGGCTTTTAAGGAAGACCATCAATTTTGATAGTTCTGGAGTATATGGACATGAAAACAAGCTCTAACACTGCAGAAAGTCTTCAAAAAGATCTCCTTCCACAGGAGAGACAGGTACACTCCTTGGCTTCTACCAAAAACTGTACGACTACAACTATAACCAGCAATTGCTTTTAAATCCAGAGAATCCTTCTAATACAGACATAACTAATTATTTCCCCAATTAAGAATGTGAAAAGCATGCCTTCTATTTTTTTAGTCCTCCTCCCTCCCAGAGCATCTATTTTAAAATGCTACTAAAAGTATATGCTCAGTAAGTTATCAAATGTAGACACACCAAAAACAAAAACAAACAAACAAACACAAAAGTACAATAACGTAATTTGCAGGAGAAAGCAGAAGAGTTCAGAATGTAAACAAGTGCCATACTTCTGGGTAGCTATCATTTCTTGACGAAACTGTTCCCGTTCACTTAGGAGATCTTGTATAGCCCCGTGTGCATCACGGTTTTGACGCTGTAAAACTGCTCTTGAGTTGGTTAACTCATCTGCCATTACCCTGAAAAAGATTAAAATCTTACATATAAATTTGCTGACAATAATACAGTGTAAAAAATTGAATATACTACTTTGTGACTGTCACTTTCAGAAGCTAACAAAGATTTAACATAGTATAGTTACTTCACAGTTTTTAAATTTTGACTAAAGAACACTAAAAATGTTTATGAGCTTAGAGTTCATTAAAGGGATTCAGTTAAAATATTCATTGAGACAATGACAAAGGCAAAAGTTATTCAACTTTCCTATATAATGACTTTTGGAATACATCTCAATCTTACCCTAGATTGACCAAAATTTGAAAGAAAAAATTGTTAAATGTTTTTAAACACAGAAAAACTTAAAGAGGCAAACAAAACGAAATTATCTTCTTACACTCAATTACCTCTTTGCCCTCAGAAAAATACTGATATAAAAAGACTTATATAAAGTCTTTCCTCATGCCCAGCATCCCTATCCTTCTTTTATATGCAGCCAACAAGGTTTTTTTACACTTCTCAAAAAAAATAATTTATGTATGTTTCAACATATACATATGTGTTAAAAATAAATTTATCCATTTTATTTACAAAAAGAGATACTGAATACACACTTTTCTAAATCTTAGTTTTTCATTTAATAATTTATCTTAGAGACTTTTCCATATTAGCACATATAGAGCTATCTCATTCCCTTTTTTCAAAAATTAGCTTCATGTTTTCTACTGATTGGATACACAAAATTTTATTTAACCAATTTTCTATTGATGCAATTGAAGCAAAATGTTTGAGTATGGTTAATCAGCTGAAAAATTTAAAATTAAAATTTAAGTCTGAGACTGCAGTTACTACCAAATTCCTCAAAATGAAAACAATTTTGACAATAGATTACATCAATTAAAATACCAATAAAATTGTATTTAATTTATATTTAAAAATTTAATGAAATGTTACTATTGGTGTTGATCAGGATGTTAAAAAGTTGCGTATTGCAGTAATTTGTATAATAGATGCATGATTTGCTTCTTTAAAAATGTTCAATAAGAATCAACTCAATTAACTTTCATTCTAAGTGAATAAATAGTTCATTTTTCCAAATAGCATAATGAACTAGCACAATTAGGAGATAAATGAAAGACTGTTAAGAGAGTGAACAACTGCTAGAAAGTGTCAGAGATATTAAGACATGAAAAAAACATTTTCCTAAAAATGTATTCATCACAATCAATGGTTCTTCAAATACACCCTGTAAACCTATGGTTGTTTTGTGAGAAATCTCCAGATGATTCAATTAAAATCAACAGTTATTAAACATACTCTGTAAAGTATTTTGCTAAGTACCAGAAATACACAGATGGATAACATCCAGATCTTGTTATCCAGTAACTGTAAATTGAGGCAGGGAGGGGATAAACAGACAAAGAATCATACTATATAGCAGAGTTTCCCAACCACCAGTGTGTCGAGAGGCCTGGATGAGGACCCCGGCGTTTTCCCCGCCATATGAGAGTAGCCTCATCCAGTATGTCACAAAAATGTTATAATTTTCCATTTGTGCATGGAGAGAAAAAGGTCGGGAAGCTTTATTATATAGTTAAAAGAACTATGAGAAGAGAGCATTTAGAATGAATAATATTATCTTAGGGAGTTCAAATATTTGGGGAAAAATAGTTCAGCTTTCTGTGATTTTAATGTTTACTAGACGTCTGAATTTACAGTTTTGTTTTGGTCTTAAACATTGTATTTTTACTATAAACTAGAACTCGGGAATAAGGGATGATCCTTATATCACTTCTCCATTTAGGAAGACTGTGTAACTAGCCAGAGGAGAGAGAGTCCACATCTTAAATGAAGTACTTTGATGACCTTAGTCAGAAATTTTCACACTGCAATCTACTTTCTTGTGTTATAGATCAAAGACCTGATGAAGCAAAACCTAGGAAATGAAATACTATTTGCTGTAGAAAATACCTGCTTGCAAGGAATTTACTTCGCCATACATCACACTGTATTGACATACGTTCTAACTGTTCAGAAAGCTGAGCTGTATTTCGACCTAGGGCTTCATTTTCTAAAATAAGCTGATTTTTCTCACGGGCTAGACGTTCAAAGTGATACTGAAGATCATCCCCAACAGAAGCCACCAGTAACTTTTTTAACTCACGATTTACCTAGAAGAGAACATAATCAATACAACAAGCTCAAAGTAATATCACTAACTTTAATGTAACAAAATTAACAAAAAGAGACTGTATTTCTGTGTAATTTTGGACCTCCATGACTTAAAGCCTCTATCAAAAAGTAAAATTAAATATTTAAGTTCTATATGATATACAAACCATATCTCTCTACTACTCTCTATACATCTATATCCACAGTCCATGTGGTAATAAACTGAGCTTCTTGTAATAAGAGTAAAAGTCATTATGAAAATAACAAATAGTTCCAGTCAACACTTAAAGGAAAAAAAATTAAAACAAAACCAATACATTTTGATAAAAAATATGACTTAGAATGTCTTATGTTTTTTATTCAACATGTATAAGTTAGTCTATTGCATCCTAAGAAATTACTTTTAAAAGATAAAGCTAAGGAAGTAATCCAGTATGTTTCTAAGTATGTTCTTTATATCATTATTGAAAACAGCAAAAAATTAAAACAGATATCCAGTAATGGGTATTGGTATATGGTATAGCTATTGAAGAACACTGTTATTAATAATGACATTGTAATAGAATATTCTGTGACATGGCAGAACATTAATAACTGAAAAAAGTGGGTTATAACACTAAGCAAACTCAATGTATATGGTTATGCAAGTATAGCTGGATGAAATGATTCAGGTGGCACTATTTTCCTTGTGTTTTTTTTTTCTAAAAGTTTTACAACATAAATTTGTACTACATTTTGTAATGAGAAACTAGTTATTTAAAAATTATTTGGATAAAAACCACTAACCATGGTCTCACTTATGAAGAAGACTTGTATCTAGCCAAAAGATGTATGGTCTAATAGAGAAACAAGGGAAGGGGCAAGGCAATTTTTACTAAGATGCAAAGATTAAAGCAACACACTTAAGCAGTACAGATTTTTTTCATTTACAATGAAGACACAGTAAGTTATACCACCATTCTCTTTATTCCAAGTATCCTGTATACACAGGCAAAAATACTTGAAATTTATGGATTAAAACAAGGACTGCTGGTCAATTACTACGCCTGACTTGGTCAATTTTTGGTCTGGCAGTTTATAATTGTAACCTACTTTTATAACTTATTGGTGGTCTTGTCCAAAGCACCTCACACCTCCATCTTCAATGAGGTTTAGAGTATAAGTTCTCAATATAAAGTATCTCTAGAGAACTGAGAGAGAATGAGAAATTTAAGAGGAAGCATTTTAGAGACATGACAAGCTAGGATAAATGACATTCCCATAAAGAAATGTAGTTTTCTAACATGCAGATTTAAAAGGTCCAGACGTAAAGAATAGTACTCATTTTATCAATTAAGGCTGTTCTTACCTCTGTCTGTACACGGAGCTGGTTTGAAAGACCTTCTTTGTCCTGTAGTAACCTTCTTTCAGAATTCTTGAGCTTTTCTAATACATTCTTTACTTCTGAGAGTTCCTTATTAGGTTCTATAACTCCCTCTGACTGACCAAGGAATTCTCCTTTATGATGTCCCAGAGACTTAACCTTTGTGTTTTTGTTGGGGATATCATGAGTTATAGCAGCTTTGGGAACTAATATTCTTACAGCTTCAACTTCCATTGCTCTTTCAGTGAGCATTTTCCCTAGCTGAAGAACTCCTGGGCTCTCTGATGGAACTGCTTTCTTCCATGGACTCTGAAGACTATGATGCTTTCTAGATTGGACTCCAGAGGTAACTTCAACAGATTTAGGTGGCTCCTCAGTTTCCATTCCATCTCCTGCTCCTCGGATTGGGGATGAAGTAAGGGTGACTAACAAAAAGGAAACAAAACAGAAACTTACCAAGAAGAAATGCCAAGAAAATGCTAAGAAATTTTCTAAGCAAGAAATTGCTAAGAAAATGCTAAACCCTATATTCAAAATTACTCGCACTAAAAAGAATGCAAAAAAAAAAAAAAAAAAATCAGAGAAAAAGTAATTTTCAAAACAATCATGTATCAACAAAAGGTACATGTTTAAACTTTCCTTCAGTAGACCAGAGATTTGGAATCAGAGTATTTGGTTCTGACTTTTACTTCCTAGTATAACCCCAGGTAAATACTTTAATCTTCCATGAATGTCTATTTCCTAATTTGCAAACTGGAGATGATAACAACTTTGCTATAGAATTTTGGTAAGAAAAATGTAATAAGATCAAATGCTTGGCATACTGTAGACACTCAATAATGTTAGTTAAAAATAAATGTTAGCTATATATATGCACATTTGAAACCATCTACATCATAAGAGATTCACCTGTTTTTGTGAACTCTTGGAGTAAGAGGAAGCAACATATATGTTACACTGAAAAATGTATGAAGATTCAATCCTATTCTTAGGCCTAACAGTTTATGCCCTGCTTACAGAAGTGAAACTATACTGAATTGTCAGATTAAACATCTTTATACCTCACTTTCACCGCATCATACCCAAATTATTTTATTGTTCTCTCATTCCATCCAGTGGCTTTCAATTTGAGTGCACTGTATTCCCAATAAAATGCACTGTATTCCCAATAAAGTGCCTTGCATGTAGTATTCATATATATATGTTTTATACATATATATGTTATAAACAAATGAATGATAACAAGGGGAAGAACAAAAGAGGAGCACACAGATCAGTGACAATGATTAGAATGATGAACTTTGACTGGTCACGGGCAGCAAACATGGTGCTGGGTACCTAATGTAGGGTAGACATTCTATCAAGACCACTATGCTTAAGAAATTTACTACCTAATTTAGGGGACAGGACATACATATAAAAAGATAAAATGTATTACAGGATAATATATAATAAGTGTGCAATAAGTGGTATAAAAATATTTCAATAGAAATTTTATGTCTATAGAAACATTAAGGACAATCATGAACTACTGATTGGTCTTCAGTGAATTCATCACTGTCCAACCAAACCATACATATATATGTAATAAGATCAAAGGCGTGGCATACTGTAGACACTCTCTCTCTATATGTGTGTGTGTGTATATATGTGTGTGTGTGTGTAATACCATCTCCTAAAACAAAGACTTAAAACAGAATTCCTTTTACACTTGTAATAAATATTGTAAGCTTAACATATTTTTTATTTTATGACTAGAATATAAGTTAATACAGCATTTACTTTCTTATTATTCTACTGTTGAATATTTAGACTCTTTCAAATTTTTCACTATAATAAATAAGACTTTATTGAACACTTTTATACCTACATATTTTTCTTAACTTCTGAATTATTTTTTCAAATAAATTCCCAAGCATAAAATCAATGGGTTTGTTGAAGATCTGTATGGCTGAAATGCCTTCCAAAATCACTCTACCAGTGTAATCTGTGGATCTATGCCTAATGTCCTTACTATTTATTTATTTGCATGTTCAATGCCTATGATTTGTATATACTTAAAAATAAATAGAATACATGTAAACTGTTTAGAATGGTATTTGACACAGTAAGCACTCATTAAATGTTAGGTCCTATTGCTTTTATTATTATTTATATAAATTCCTAATAAACTTTGGATGTTGATATGGAGAGAAATTTAATTTATTTAATGCCATAAAATATAATTCTGACTTTCATTCTGTTATGTAAATCCTAAAGTTATATTGCTAGACTATAGGACTATTTATTCAATTAACAGATTTACTTTTTTCAAATTTTTCCTGTGTAGAAATGTTCTGGAAATCTTGAGTTATGTTAATTAGAAGGAGGTGGAAACATATCTGAGGTATAGTTAATATGTTCTATTTTGCAAAACATTTTACATTAGAATAAAATAGTTTCATTTCTATATGAAATGTAAGTGAAGTTTAAACACCCCTTGGGCCTTCGGACTGACTCTACTTTTAAAAAGGTAAACAAAGGGGTACTTCAGAAAGTGAAATAAACGCCTAACATGGTGGGTTTGGTAAATTAGTTAATACAAAGCATGGTAGCACTCACAAAGAGAATTTCCACTGAATCATTTAAAAATAGCTCACTGCAGCCTTGACCTCCTGGGCTCAGGTGATCCTCCCACCTCAGCCTCCCAAGTAGCTGGGACTACAGGCATGTGCCACCATGACCAAGTAATTTTTTTTTTTTTTTTTTTTTGTAGGGACGGGGTTTTATCATGTTGTCCAGAATGGTCTTGAACTCCTAGGTTCAAGCAATTCTCTGGCCTCAGCCTCCTAAAGTGCTTGGATTACAGGTGTGAGCCATCACACCTAGCCACCTGTATTCTTAAAATCTGATTTTAAGTTTGTCTAAACTTAACTAACTTGTCTAATTTTGTCAATAAGACATTCTGGCATTTAAGAAGTAATGTAGAATCATGTATTAACTATAAATTAATAAAAGCCATCAACAATAAAAATACACACTAGAGCCATTGTTCAGGCCCATTGTTCAGAGGAAATAAAAAACACGTGTGATACTTCCATTATGGTCAAATAAGATTTCTAGGCAAGCTGTAACATTTTTGAGCTGGAATTTTAAGTAACAGAGATTCAAGAACAAATTACAAAATGATTAATGTTAAATTTAAAAGGCAAAGAATCATTAATACGTATTTAACAGAAGTCTCTTTTTGAACAAAATACCTTGTTGGGAGATCAAGAAGTTCAATCAACTTGTTTCTATTCCAATTTATTCTTAACTTTATTTAAACTGTTCTACTTACTCAAGCATTTATGAATATCAAAGATGTATTATATATTACATGACAGTTCCCTCTCAGTAATAACTATGATTCTAACTAATGTGCATAGGTAAGCAGGCAGAAGAGCCAAGGCTTTACATCTTCTCACCTGGTAACTTTCATAATTCTGTTTTTCCTTGTGACATATGTAGAAACCTTTATTACATATGCAGTAGGCACAATCCGGGACACATTTATGAATAATTACCTTATCTCAAGTGGGAAGACAAGGACCTATGGTGACAGCTCCATAGTTATGAGTAATGCTTAAGTCAAGAAAAACATCAATCCTTATTCTTCCCCACTATTCGAAGGGAACCAACAAAACAATCCTTAAATTATTCATCATCATTACTTCCACCTGTGATCAATTATCAATGAACTAAAACATATCTAAGGTTTGCTCATTCATATTGCCTACCAGGACTGGTGAAATGTACAGAAAGAACAAAGAAGGTCACTAGTCTAACATTCTGGAATGGGAGCTGGCAAACTTTTTCTGTAAAGGACCAGAGAGTAAATATTTTAGGCTTTGTGAACCAAAAGGTAAAACTGAGGATACCATGTAAGTATTTAATAAGAGAAAAAAAATTTATTGATGAAATTCAAACTATAACAACAATAACTGAATATAGTTTTTTGATAACATAGGTCTAATAATGGGAAGAACAGAATTTTTTAAATTCAGGATACTGTTTGGCTTAAATAGTGTTAATGTCCACTATTATCAAACCGATTGCAAATATTCTCAGGAGGCTGAGGGCCACAATTTGCCAACCCTTGCTCTAGAATATTGAGGCAAAAAAAATTTCATAGTCTGTCATTGAACAAATATTTCTCTTTTATTCATAAAACTTCAATCTATGATGAGAGGTACCTAAGTCAGCAGAATGGGGTACTGAAAAGAACTCTAACTCACTAGAGTCTGAGTTAAAATAACTTAAGTCCCTACTGCCATGTATTGTGTGACCTTGGACAAAGCACTTAACCTCATCCTTCTCCCATCCCTTGGTGCTTTCAGAGTAATGCAAACATGGTAGTATATATTTCAAAAATAATTTGTTTCTCTTGTAGACTAGACTGTTGGGAGCTCTTCAGGGTATGGACTGCCTCCTAATCTTTGTATCATGAAGTAATAAAATGATCCTTGTCACAGAGAAAATGAATAAATGCTTACTGAAGTTTATTAATCTGTTAATAGACTACCTAGAGTGATTCATTTTTAACATCCAAAAACTAACCCATTTAAAAACTGCTTTATGTTTTTTCCTCTACCCTAAATCATTAATTCCTAACTTGGTTATAGTCTGAAAGACTTTCCAGAACATACACAAATTCAGTTATAAAACAGTTAAAACAAATTAGGGATTCTCATGTGGTAATTTTAAATCAAGAGTCTTTTTAAATGTCACCCATATCACCCAATAAAGTTTAGTTAGCTATTATTAAATTAGTAAAATAAGTTACATACAATGGACTTAAGAGTTACATCAAGATTTACTGAACTGGAATCTAAGCATTCTTCTTACCAAAGGCTCTATGGATAGAGTTCCCTGGACAAATAAGTGTGGGCAATGTTGCATACTGCATCTCTATGGAGTTTCAGTGTACATTAGTATTAAAGTTATACTATAGACTCTTAAGAGGTCCTATAGCCTCTCTTTTAATACAGCATTTCTTGAATTTATCTGCTCATGGAATATCTTTTTTACCTATTATTCTACAGAACTAGTGTTAGACTATTTTATGGAATCAAAAATATTTAAATATCTCAGACCTTCCTATTTGGTCTACTATTACTAAACTATTTGACTTCAATAGCTTTATTTTTAATTTTAATCCCACATCCAAGAAAAGCTTTGGATTTTAATTTAAGTTTCTAGTTATTACTATTTACTGTATGTTTCCTTTTCAGAAACAGCCCTAGCAGCCATGATACATCCCTCTTATGATGACAGTACTGCTCAAATGTCTTCTGAGAGGAAGTTCTGTTGCTATTACCAAACCAACTGTACTTATCTCCTGAGGCAGTTACAGGAAGTACAGACAACTGACAAATGTCAACCAAGTACACCTTTCACAGGCCATGCAATACGAGTAACTTTTGTTCACTAACATCAGATGAAAGATTAAACAGAAATATGGCTAATAGAATTATTTTCCTTACTGGATAATTAAGATCACATAAAATCATGTTTGTTAAAGTACCTTATAACTCTAATCCTCATTAAAAACAAGTAATAATAAATATTAAAAAGTAATTTAATTTCACTGAGGACTTGCCAGTACTTTTCATGACTAATCATAATATTGTATTTAGTTTTTGCTTTTTGACAAGCACCATGTTGGTTGCTTTCACATTAATTATTTAACTGCTCTTATTTTCCATTAATCTACCATTTATTACTTTCATTACAGTCTCTGACTTGCTTATCTAATGGTATAAAAGCCTTCTGGTGACTTATGAAATGCTGTTGCACAGCTGAATTAAATTCAATTACATATTTAGGGGCATGATCTTTCTTCCTTGTTTCCTAAACTTATTTCAACCTGCTTTTAGAGAGGGTGTGCTGCTGTAGGTCAGCTTGCTGAAAAACTGGCATCTAGAAAACAGTTTTCCATCTTTCACTGATGGTTCTAGCATGCAGAATTCACCCTATCCAAAAAATAAGCTGGGTCAGGAGAAGTTCACTATGGGACATGTTAAAATTGTTGCCTATAGCTATGTGAGGATGGCTAGTAAGCAGTATGATGGCCAGTAAGGGTATGAATCATAAGGAAAGAGATCAGGGATATAGATAGATTTGCAAGTCATTTATATAGATAATTACTGAAGTCATGACAGTAGAAAAGAAACAGTGGTCAAAAGCACTGATACTTAAAAGACAAACAAGAAGGAGAGGAGGCTGAAAAAGAAACAGAGGAGATACAGCTTCAGCAGTGCTGTCCAACAGAATTTTATTCAGTGATTGAAATAGCCACTAGCCATATTTGCCTATTGACCACTTGAAGTTTGGCAAGTGTCATTGAGAAACTGAATTTTTAATTTTTAGAAAATATTAATTTAAAATCAAATAGCCACATATAATTACTGCATTGGACAGTGAAAGGCTACAGAGTAGGCTGAAAATAAAAGTGATATCATGGAAGTCATCAAAAGAAAGTATCTCAAAAGGCAGGGAATGGTCAACAGTATTAAATATTAGAGAGGACAAACTAGCTAGGACTAAAAAGCGACTACTGTATTTAGCAATTTAGGGGTTGAATTGTGTCCCCCAAATCTTTATATGTTGAAGTACTAACCCCCACTACCTCAGAATGAGACTTCATTTGGAAACAGGATCACTGCAGATGTAATTAGTTAAGACGAAATCATACAGGAGTAGGCTGGGTTCCTTTTTCAATATGACTGCTGTCTTTATAAAAAGGGTAAATTTAGACACAGAAACATGCACACAGGGAGAACGCCACGTGAATATGAAGGCAGAGATAAGGGTGGTACGTCTACAAGACAAGGAGCACCAAAGACTGCCAGCGAGCCACTGGAAGCTAGGAGAGTGTCTCTAATGCCTTCTGAAGGAGCATAGCCTTGTTGACATTTTCATCTTGGACTTCTAGCCTCCAGAACTGAGACAATGTATTTTGTTGTTCAAGCCACACAGTTTAGGGTACTTTGTTACAGCAACCCCAGCAAACTAATACAACATGAAAGAGATCTTTGATACATCCTAGTTGCTTTGTCTATCTACTTAAATCTTTAAAAATGTATATTCTTATTTAAATCTTAATCTTCTAGCATATAGGGAATATAGCTGTTAAAAACTTTGTATTAACATTAAATGTTTAAGAGCAGCCACCTAATAATTCTAATTAATGATGTTAAATTTCACTTGTACATCTAAAGTACTGAAATATAAACACTGCACTACAAAATAAACACAAAGGGATCTGAAATAACAAATGATTCCCAAGGGGGTCCATGAGATCTAGTTATCTGGCTCAAACGTTCCTTCACATCATCATAAATGTCATGTTTTAAAAAAGCTATAAAAAAGCCACTTACCTCTGGTTTCTAAATTTTTAGTAGTCATTTTTTCCCCTTAACCACTGAAAATGCACTCCAAGGCTTCTACTGAACAACCTAGAAATGTATGCATATGAAATAATTTAAATATCATATAAACACATTCATTGAGTACCTCTAATTTAAAAGTTATGATATTTTAATTGCTTCTGTATTTAGTACGCATGCATTTAGAAAGGGATATGTCTCTTATATCCCATTCTCCCAGAAGGCATTGTTACGTCTACCAAAAGTCTGAAAAAAAAAAAAAAAAAACTGGGGTGGTTTACTTCTAAATATTCCGTTTCACCATCCTCACCAATACACTAAATTGTCAGAAGTGTGTCCTGAATTTTAGCCAAGCAATGGCAATGAAGTTACTGTGGTGGTTTTGTGTCATCCGTATGACAAGAGGAATTTTAAAGTAATTACTTTCTTAGGAGACATACTGACACAATTCGTATGCACACACAGACACACACACACATCAAAAAGGAGCTTCTGTTTAGACGTGTAACAAACGACAAAAAATATTACTCAAGATAACATAATTCATACTTTTTTGGTAATAAAAAGTTAAACTAGTGTAGCTCCACAAGTAAAAAGAGAAACATATATTGAGCGCATGCTTTCAGAAATGTACACACTGCATACAGTACAGACTCAGATTTACTAGAGAATATATAAAAAGGTGATACTACTGCAATGATATAAATATGACAAACTGTACACTAGATGACAACTGGTTTCACTACAAAAAAAAAGATCGCTTTCAGTACTAGATACAACTCAGTTCAATTAGTGAACCCGACGACTAACTTTCTTAACAGTCATAAACTTTTCTACACTACAGTCTATTGCTCCGAAAAGAGGTATTCAAAAAACCCTTCGTAAGAGTAACGATCCCCGAAACTGCCCTTGATAGTTGCTCTGCGAAACGTACAGGCACAGCGAGTGCCTGCTGGCAAATGCCAAATGAAGGTGAGGGGGTGAAGAGGTAAGTAGGGGGAGTGAGTAGGTATGAAAGCGATAGGCCGGGAAGCGACAAGTCTGTCAACCTTTGCTGTCCCGGGAAGTCGAAACCGAAGTTCCATCCCTGTCTGAAAAAGCCTTCCCGGAACAACAATCGTTCCCTAAATCCAAAGCTACTGGCCACCAAGTTCCAGCCAGACCTTCGTCCCTTTCCAGCATCCTTAGTTATACCTGCTTGTCGTCGGATTTACCTGTAAGATTCTTATTCTCCGTATTTCAGGGGGCTTCACTTCATAGGCTCTTCGGATCGGTATCACCAGGTTAACTTCTCACAGACCTCTTCCATTCAGAAGCCGACCCGCCCAGGCCCTCCACATATCCAGGAGCTCTCTCACTCCTAACCACTTCCGATTACTCAGGGTTTCGCTTCCGGAATACGTTTCCAAAAGAGAAGGGTAAATACATTCTGCAGTGCGTTTAAACTCAAGTAACACAGAACACACACTGTAAGGCCTCCGTAAGTGGAAAGCGGACAGATGTCTACTTTAAAATAAAATACCGTACTGCAACTTTTGGAGCCCAAGCCTCAGATTCACTTAAACTTCCGGGCCAGCTGTTAAACAAAGGGAAGTAAAACTGCCGGAAACAGAAAAAACGGCGTCTCGTTGCCCCAGGCGACAGCGTGGAGGGGCGGGCCTGTCGATTAGATGAACGCAGCTGCGATTACTCCCAGCCACTAAGAACGAAGAGGTGGGGCGGCGGCGTCCCACGCACCGTGCGACAGTGGGCGGTGCTCTGTTGCCTGAGTAACCGGATGATGGTGTTGGTGGTGGTGTCTTCCTGTCTCAACGATACCTATTTTCTAGTGCTGAGATCCTGAGACAATGGTGAGTGCCAGGGGATGTCAGAAGAACGGCTGTGGGGTCCTAGCTACTTAGCGTTCCAAGTCTTCGGGCGGATGGGCACTTAAAGTTGTCCTGTCTTCCGGACCTTCTCCTCATTATCTCTTTCCCCCTTCCCACGGGCTGTTACTGCAGTTTACTCGCTCTCCGTATTTCTTACAGCACCCTGAATTCCACTGTTGCTACTAAGTCTCTAGAGTAATGAAACAGAAAATTTAGGGTAAGGCATCGAGTCTAATAACCTGTTTTGAACAAACATTATGTGTTTTCATTGTTCATCGTGGCATTTTTCATGCTCACAGATTCACATTAACGCGCTTTATTAAGAGTATGGGGTGGTGTGTATGTGACTGTCTCAACACTGATCTGAATCTCCCTAGATCTTGGAGTCCTTTTGCTTTTCTGAGTGACAGAGCACTGCCCCACGCCTACACGAGGGCCATTAACAGATGTATATTGGATCAGCTCTCGTCTGTCCAGTTGGTTACCTTCTAGGTCTGTGCTTGCTTTTCTTTTCTTTCTTCTTCTTTTTTTCTTTCTTTCTTTCTTTTTTTTTTTTTTTTTTAACAGAAATTTCTCCTGGGATTGCTTGGAGAGCTTCTGGAATTCACTGTTTGGACTTCACCCCTGGAAATTCTGAATGAAAGGAATGGGGCTCAGTATTTGCATTTTAAATAAACCTGTAGGTGATTTTAATTCATCCACATGTTTGAGAGTACCAGGGTTCTAGTTAATTCACTTAACTATCATATCTTTTAAGCACTTATGGATAACGGACTGGAAGATAGAAAGATCTTTAGATAGTTATAGCTACGAATTTAGAAACAGAGCCCCCACCCATCACCCCTTGTTTCTTCATACTACTCAGCAATCCTTTTGGTTACCCCAGTTTTCCCCTGCCCCATTTTCTGTAAAGACATTTTCAAACCTTCCATTTATAAACCCTGTCTTTTGCCCTCCTCATTTCTCCTTTCTAAACATGATGGAATATAACAGGCCATTTCTTCAATCTCATGCCCCCAACCTACACACTGATCTATATTTTTGCCAAGCCTTTAGTCTTGTATTTCTAGTGTGGAGAAAGGGATATTAAAGGATAATCCATCCATCTTTGCTCTTGATCTCATTTGCTTCCATCTGTTACATTTCGCTTCCAGTTGTCTTTTTTCTTTCCTGTGCTTTCAGCCTCTTCCTCTCCAGTTCCTTCTCCTCAGTGCTCAAGTCACACATCTTATGAAAATTAAATAAAGCAAAACCATGTCATCCATCCTGTGTTTATCTGTATTATCCTGTATTTCCCAGTCCTCTTATCTATCAGTAAACTTATTGAAAGGATATTATTTTTACTTATATCAAACAGACAAAAGTCTTTTGTCTGGCTTCTTTAATGCCTTCAAGAAAGTTGTTCTTGCTTAAGTTTCTAAAGGCCTTTTAAATGCCAAATACAGTAATTACTTCTCAAAATTTATATTACTTAGTCTCTTTGTGACAACTGAGGTTCATAGTCATTAATTCCTTTTACTGGCTGTGCCTGGTTTTTGAATGTCATTCCTTGGAATTCACTCCTTAATTACTTTCATTTCTTAGTCTAGACATTTTCCTTGGGTGATTTTTTCCACTCACATGGATTCTACTAACACCTTTGATTTTGCTTCTAAATTTCAATTTTCCTCTCAGATCTACTAATGCCTAACTCAGTTGCTTCCCGGACACATCTGTCTCAAAGGTCCCTCAAACTTAATATAAAACTGAACTTGCTATCTTTCCTCCTGGTTTCTCCTATTTTCAGCAAGTTAAATACTGCTACTACTATATTATAACCTAAACTAGAAATCAGAGTTATCCTACATTCCTCCCTTTCCTATTTCTCCCATATTCAATTGGTCACTAGATCAAATTTTAGTTTATCATCTCCTCATTTCTTGATTATTTTAATAGTGACTTTTACAGTCTGGTCTGGAAATTCTCCAATTCGCTATTTTCTCTGCCACAAGAAGGAATTTTTAAAAACCCAGCCTGTTGATTTACTCACCTCCTTAAAACTCTAGAATCCTCATTTCCTACAGTAAAATATCTAGAATGGCACACAAGTTCCTCCACGAACAAGTACTTTTCTGTCTAGCTTTTGCCTTTCCCTTTCCATACTTTTTTAAATAAAAAATTATCTTGCCTTTTAGCTACTTGCTTTTCATTGAACATACCAAGCAACTTAAAACTGAAGTATGCCTCCTCTTTCTACTTTGCACTTGCAATTCCTTCTACACAGAATACCTGCACCCTCTTGTTGCTTGCCAAACTCTTATTTATTCTCCTGTTACAGGCCAACGTGTTCTTGCCCGCTTCCCAGAAAGGCCAAACATTGAGAATGCAGGAGTTGCAGCAGAGAAAGAGTGTAATGGAGGCAAGGCAGCTGAGTGGGAGGATGGGAGATATTTCTATCTAAGGATAATTTTGTGGGCAGGTGGGTAGGGAGTGGGTGCTGCTGATTGGTTAGGGATGAATTTAGAGGTGTTTCCAAACTGTCTTCCTGTGCTGAGTCAGTTGTCTAGGTGAGAGTCATAGGGCTAGCAGAGTCAGTTTGTTGGTATGAGTCATGTATCTGGGTGGCATCAGGAGGTTTGCCAGAATTCAGAAGCCTGAAAAATATATCAAAATCAATCTTAGGTTTTATAATAGTGATGTTATCTAAAGGAGCAATTGGTGAAGTTACAAATCTTGTGACCTCTGGCTACATGACTTCTGAATAGTAAGAAATTGTAGAAAAGCAAGGAACAGTAGCTGGTTATTGCTTACCTATGCCTATATCTTAGCAGATTTTAGATCCCTCTCAGAATCCTAACTTTGCAGCCTTCTATTAGTCTTACAAAGGCAGTTTTAGTCCCTAGAGGGGGTCAGTTTTGGAAGGGACTATTACCACCCTTGCTTCTAAGTTAAACTATACATTTCTCCCATAGTTAGCTTGCCTATGCCCAGGTATGAGCAAGGGCAGTTAGCTTTGTGAGGTTAGAAGCAATATGGAGTCAGTTAGGTTAGATTTCTCTCACTGTTATAATTTTTGCAAAGGTTCATTCACTTCCAGACCCAGTGTAGGTGTCTCTGCTGTGATGCCTTCCTTCCCTGCTCAGAGAGGGTTGAGTCGAGTCAGGTGCAGTGGCACATGTGTGTAGTCCCAGCTATTGAAGAGGCTGAGGCCAGAGGATTGCTTGAGGCCAAGAGTTCAAGGCCAACCTGAGCAACATAGCGAGACCTTGTCTCTAAAAAAGTATAAATAAATACAAATTTAAAATCTATGCGGATAATCAGAGCTTTCCCCTCCACACTGTGAAATCAAGAAAAAAAGAAAAAGGTCGATTGTTCATTCTTTTTTTGTCAGCATTTTATGTAGTATATGTCTCTCCTATTGTACTTGCCTCATTCAGTTGAAATTATTTGTTTATAGATTTGTCACTGTTACTAAAATGTGAACTGTTAGAGGAATAGATGTTTATTTTGTTCACAGTATTACCTAGATTATATTAGGCACTCAAATGTTTGCGGAATGAATACAAAATAAGAAAGAATGTGGTAAGTGGTCTGAGAGAATACAAAATAATTGGGGGCAAATTGTACAATTGAGTCCCTGCTTCTCAATCAGAGTTAGAAAAGTTGTCATAAAGAAAATGGAATAGAATTTCAATAGTTAGAATTTGATGACCTGTGCAATGGCATAGGGAGGTTGGAAAGTGACATTTGCTAAATACTGGGTTTTTGTTTTGTTTTGTTTTGTTTTTTTGCCTGTCTTACATTGTTATCAGATTTCCCAGGAATGCTAAGGGCAATGAATGAACTCCTGTTCCCACTCCTCCTGCCAGGATTTCAGGCTGGGGCTCTTTCAAATTAGGTGGTCTATGAAGGCCTTTCTGTGGAAAGAACTTTTGTATTGAGACCTGAATAATATAATACAAAGTGCAATGATCTGGAGGAAGTGTTCCAGGCCACGCTAACAACAAGATCAAATACCCTGAGGCAGAAAAGAGATTGGTATATTTTAGGAACTTATGGTTCAATGTAATAAAATAATAGAAACTGGGTGGTGGGATGGTGCAGGGGTGGCTGCAGTAGGGAAAGTATGGTACAAAATACCATGAAATGTGGTTAGGGAGGTAGGCAAAGGCCAGACCACATGTATACATTCAGCAGTGTTTCTCAAACTGTACCTGGTAACTCATTACTCAAATTTATGGTATGTAGCCAGCATTAAAAAGAGGACATAAAATACCAACTTAACATATTCACTACATGTTGTAAGGGTAACTTTCATGAACTTTTGTTTAATTGTATATGCATTGGATGTGTACTGGATTCTGATGTAAAATGTATTTCTTACTGTGAGTCCTGATCCACAAAGTTCAAAACACAGTGTACTTTGAAGAATATATACTTTATTTGTTTTTGTTTGTTTGTTTGTTTGTTTGTTTATTTATTTATTTTTGAGACAGGACATTGCCCTGTCACCCAGGCAGGAATGCAGTGGTAAGATCATGGCTCAGTGCAGCCTCAACCTCCTAAGTTCAAGTGATCCTCCAGCTTCAGCCTTCCGAGTAGCTAGGATAATAGGTGTGTGCCATGATGCCCAGCTAATTTTTATTTTTTTTTGTAGAGACAGGGTCTCACTATGTTGCCCAGCCTGGTTTTGGACTCCTAGGATCAAGTGATTCTCCCACCTTGGCCTCCCAAAGTGCTGGGATTATGTTTATGTTGAGATTTCAACTATTTTGCCTTTTAAACTATATATTAGCCACCACATTCAACTAATATATAGTTTAAAAGGCAAAATAGTTGAAATCTCAAGGCCTGCAGATATTCTTATTCCTCTTTTGACCTAGTGAAAATGTTCTTGTTGTGTGGCAGATACAGCTTTGAATTAACGACCGCCTAAAATTGGCTAGAGTGAAATTTTCAAGTTTCTTTCTGCATCCAGATCACTCTCCTGCGTGTTTGCTGTCAATCGTTTATGAGAAAGAACAGGCCTAAGAAGCAGATGTCCCTTTTCTGTATTCACTCTAGCCACTGTTGTATGTATTGTAGCAAAGGATTATGGCCTCTCAATAAGCAGCTGAAGATGGAGGTTGTTTGCTCTGTTGGTGAGGCTTCCTGACCACTGCAGTTTATCTAATCAGCTTCTGTCTTCATCTAGTTTGTTACAATTGTAGCTTCCAAATTCTAGAACCACCTTTATATTGTGAAGCAGAGATAGGGAAGTGTAGTTTAGCATGTTTCTCATACATCTTGTTTAAGATGAAACGTATACTGGACTCATCAATTTCTTTACTTTTATGTATTATAAAGAGGACAGAGAAGGTAATTCTAAGATACATTTGACTAACAGAGATATTCATGTTTTATATCTTCTAGAATATAGCATTTATTGGAATATCATTACTCCAGATGAACTGTTAGTATAAGGAAGGACTTTAAAGATGATTAGCTATGTTCCATAAGAACTGATCTAAAGCTTTGAAGTAAAATGTCTCAAAGTTGTTTGTTTGTTTATTTATTTATTTTTGAGACAGAGTCTCACACTGTCTCCCTGGCTGGGGTGCAGTGGCTTGATCTCGGGTCACTGCAGCCTCTACCTCCTGGATTCAAGTGATTCTCCTGCCTCCGCCTTGTGAGTAGCTTGGATTACAGGCATGTGCTACCATGCCTGGCTAATTTTTGTGTTTTTAGTGGAGACGGGGTTTCACCATGTTGGCCAGGCTGGTCTCAAACTCCTGACCTCGAATGATCCACCTGCCTCGGCCTCCCCAAGTGCTGAGATTACAGGAATGAGTCAAAGTTGGTTTGAACACAGCTTTCAAAGACAGTTTCATGATTACTGAAGAACAAACTTTTATTCCATAAAATGAAATGCTTTTCAGTTTCTAACTTTATAGTGTTTCTCCTAATAGCTTTTCTGGTTTTGTTTTCAGCACCTGCTTTTTTAAAAAAAAAAATTTTTTTTTTTTTTTTTTTAGACAGAGTTTTGCTCTGTCGACCTGGCTGTGGAGTACAGTGGCGTGATTTCGGCTCACTGCAACCACTGCCTCCTGGGTTCAAGAGATTCTTGTGCCGCAGCCTCCCGAGTAGCTGGGACTACTGGCGCACACCACCATGCCTGGCTAACTTTTGTATTTTTAGTAGAGACAGGGTTTTGCCATTTTGGCCAGGCTAATCTCAAACTCCTGACCTCAGTTCATCCGCCCGCCTCGGCCTCCCAAAGTTCTGGGATTATAGGCGTGAAGCATGGCACCCAGCTAGCATCTGCTTTTTTTATCCAGAATTCCTTTTGTTAGTTGAATTGTTGATTTGAAGGAATTGCAGTTCCAAAGATCCACAGGATTTTATTTACAAAAAATGAATCAGAAAGTATAGGGCATGGATTGAAGATATAAAACTCTTAAAAGTTTATTTTCCTATATATTGTTTTAAAATGCACTTTAGAGCCTGTTATATTCTTGTAGGAATATAGGAATATGTTTCTAGTAGGAAACAGTGGTATTTGGAGAACTGAATAGTAAGTGGTTAATATAATGCCATAATTTTTTTTACATGTAGCTTTTTATTTATTTTTGCTTTCCTTTTTCCACCTTTTTATTCCCAGTTCTTTCTCATTCACCAGTTATTCTTCTATTCAAGAAAGTATGTATTGACTGCTTTCCATATGCTGGTAACTGGTGGCTATACGTTGATTAATAAGATAGCACACCGTGGCCCCTACCTCATGGAATTTATGGAGAAAAACTGATATTGGAAAACAAATTACAAGTGTAAGTTGGGTTACGAAAGAAAAATGACAAGGTGAGGTGGAAATTAGTAATAAAATAGAGTGATCTGAAGTAGCCTGGGGTGGTGAAGGAAAACCTCCTTGATGACAAAACTCTTTAATTCTTTTTTCCTTAGTTTAGGAGAAAAACAATTTACATGAATAAATAAATGAATGATCACCTCATATGATGATAAGTACTATGAGGAAAATTAAACTAAGTAATGCAATATTGGATGGTTCCAAGAGCGAGTATACTGCCCTGACTAGGACGATCAGAGAAGGTCCTCGTGAGGATGTGACTTATAAACTGAGATCTCAATGATAAAAAGGAGCTTGCCAGGTGGAAACCTAGGAGAAGAGCATTTCAGGCAGAGTCAATAGTGAGCACAGAGGTGCATTAAAGGAATAGGAGGGAGCTAGTGTGGCTAGGGCCTAGGGAACGAGAGGACAGCTGGATGAGAAGAGATCTAAGAGGCAGGAAGGAGCCAGGAATACTGAGACTTGTGGAACTTAGTATTCCATCCTTGGGAAGGATTTTGGATTTGATTCTAAATGCAGTGGGATTATACATTTTATATATTTTACCTATTCCATCAAAATATTTTATTTTCCTTGGATTTGCCTTAAACTTTTGCCATACTAATTTGGTCCGTTGGTGCATATTTTTATCTTGTCTGTAAAATTTATGATCTTATAAACCTGGGAAATATTTTTCTGACCTGCTCTTGTCTTTGAACTTCAGAGACTCCTAATTTCATCCCTTATAGTTGCCATTTCATAATATATTTTCCCATTTCTGGATTTTATTTGTTTCTAAAATATCTACTCTAAGGTGTGGCGAGCAGAGCTACGTATTCCAGGTGGGTATGCATTATAGTTTCAACATGGGAATTATGTTTGCTGCTGTGATATTCACCTATTAGCTTTCTTGATGGTGCTGTAGCATATAATTGAAGTATCTTACTTTCCAGAAATATCTATCTTTGATATCTGAATATTTTTCATAATTAAAAATTTTCAAGTTTTTATCCAAAGAAAGAATGGCTTCTCTAATAATATGATCACTTTTTTTTCTAGCTTTTCCACATAAAAATTAGTATTGACCTTATGATTTTATTTGTCTCCCAATACCTTTAACACCTAGGTTGTAGCATGCATTATTAGAATACTTTTAGAATCAAACTTGAAATAATAAGCATTTATATTCAGATATAGAGCAGAGACTCTTGAACTCATCTTTCTGCCCACTTTTGGCTTCTTGCACCATGATATATACCTGAGATACAAAGATGAACAAGACTAGATTTCTTTCTTAAAAAGCTCACAGTCTTGAAGGAAGAGAAAAAAGAGAAGAAGAGAAATGCATGATACACTGTAACACTGTAATACTAACTTAGGGAAATTCAATTTCCTCATTTGCAAAATGAGAAAAATAATAATAACAATACTAGTTCCCTTATAGGGATATTATTATAATTAAATGATAAATTATTTAGCCCAATGCTTTATACACTGTAAGCATCCAGTACATGTTAGCTGTTATTACTATTGCTACTGCTGTTGTTATTTCCAAGTGTTAAGATAGAGACCTACTGAATGTGGGGACACAGAAGAGAGACTAATACTGAAGGAATGCTAATTAAAAGAAATATTAGTTGACTTCACAGCTTTTTCTCTGCTATGTCTCATTCACTGAGCTTCAGGTTCTCTTTAACGTGAATATGAATAAATCCAAAATTAAACTTATGCATGTTAATGCCAACATTGATTCCCTAAACTGATTGGAGGGCATTTGGAAATGAAGTAGGAAACTCTGTCATTGTGGTTCATTGTTCAGGGTTCAGCCTAGTGTCCTGTACAATTAAATGCTTAACAGATACTTCCCCCCATCCTACTTGCTTTTAAACATTTTTGTTCATTGACCCAGATGTCCCTTTGGGTGAGTGTTGAGTGAACACAAGATACACAGAGTTGGTGACTATTCAGAAGTATTTGAGGTAGTTCTTATTCATATAATTTTTAAGCAATTCTTTTTGGTTTAGGCTTTTGAGATACACATTTTCAAAGTTTACATCTTTTTTTCCCCCCAGTTTTACATACACTTCAACTGCACTTGCTATTCCATTTGCCTGAAATGCTCCTCCACTTTTTTTCAGACCTATGTTCAAGTGACGCTTCATCAGAGAGTACTTCCTTGTCCACCTTTCTAAAGTAACATCTCCAGTTCCTTTCTGTCTCCTTACCGGCTTCACCTTCTTCTTTTTTCACTTTAGCACCTGACAAAAGCTTTGCAAATCTGTTATTTTAATGATAGTGCCTGACACTTAGAGAATGTTTTCTATTTTTTAAGGCATTTAAAATTCTTAACTAATTGACAGTGTCCTTGGAAGTAGGTATTGTATTTACAGAGAAGAGATACCAATATCAGGGAGCACAAAGGCACAAACATCCAAGGAAGAAAGACAATCCTCTGAAAAGACAGTTAAAAGAAAGGAAGGTAACTTTCCACTGAATTTCCCTGCTAGTTACTTGGTAGAGACTAGGAGTGGACAACCAGTTTTGATCAAGGGCTGTTCACCTCTGGAGAAACGTCTAGAATTCTGGGTCAAAAACAGTGGACTCTTATTCTGAGAGCTCTAGCTTCATTCATTCAACAATTATTTTTAAGTTTATCTTGAGTGCCAGGCACTGTTCTGAGCAATCAGTGACAAAGTCCCACCCTTATGGAGCTAAAATTTCTGGGGAGACGCAGAATAAACAAATACGTAGTATAATGTGTGGTTTTGATAAGTGTTATGGGAAAAAAATCAAACAAGACAGAGAATGAAGAAGTTGGTATTTAGTTGGCTAGTCAGAGAAGCCTCCTTACATTGCTGACATATGAGTGGAGAACTGAATGAAGTGATGATGTGGAGAGCCCTGAGAATCCTAGCCCTAGAGCTGTCTAGGCAGAGGAAATAGTATATCCAAAGACCCGGAGGTGGGAGCCTGCTTGGTTTATTTAGTAACCAGCAAGAAGGCCAGTGTAACTGGAGCAGAGAAGGTGAGGGAGAGGGTGGCAGAGGCAGGTGAGGCAGATGAGATAAAGAGGTAGCCTGAGGCCAGATCATACAAGGCTTATGTGGCATGAAATCAGTCTTTTTTAAACAAAATTAAACAAAATTTTTGTGGGTACATAGCAGGTGTGTGTGTGTGTATAATATATATATAACATATATACATCCATAGTATACTAGGTGTATGTATGTGTGTATATAAGATATATTTAATATACCTACTATATTTAATATTTATAAATATATAAGTATATGTTTATAAGTATATACATGGGATATTTTGGTACAGGCATGCAATGCATAATAAACATATTTTGGAAAATTTGGTATCCATTTCCTCAAGTATTTATCCTTTGTATTAAAAAACAATCAAGTTATACACTTCTAGTTATTTTAAATTGTATAATTAAATTATTATTGACCTGTTTTGCTCTTGAATACTAGGTCTTACTCACTCTTTCTATTTTTTTTGTACCCATTAACCATCCTCACTCACCTCCTCACAACACCCTACTACCTTTCCCAGTCTTCTACTTTCTATCTCCATGAGTTCAATTGTTTTGATTTTCACATCTCACAAGTAAGTGAGAACATGCAGTGCTTGTGTTTCTGTGCCTGGCTTATTTCACTTAACATAATGACCTTTAATTCCATTATGTTGTTGCAAATGACAGAATCATATTTTTTTTTATGACTGACAAAATTCGTGTTTTTTTAAATGGCATTTGTATCATATTTTCTTTATCCATTCTTTTGATGGATGCTTAAGTTGCTTCCAAATTTTGGCTGTTGTCAATAGTGCTGCAGTAAACACAGGAGTGCAGATATCTCTTTGATGTACTGATTTCTTTTGGGTATAGACCCAGTAGTGGGATTGTCGGATTGTAAGGTAGCTGTATTTTTAGTTTTCTGAAGAAGCTCTAAACTGTTCTCCATAGTAGTTGTACTAATTTACATTCCCAACAATAATGTATGAGTGTTCCCTTTTCTCCACATCCTTGCCAGCATTTGTTACTGCCTGTCCTTTGGATAAAACTTTTTTAAATTGGGGTGAGATGATACCTCATTGTAGTTTTGATTTGCATTTTTCTCATGATCAATGATATTGAGCAACTTTTCATATCACTATTTGCCACTGGTTGTCTTCTTTTGAAAAATGTCTGTTGAGATCTTTTGCCCATTTTTTAGTCAGATTGTTAGATTTTTTCCTGTGGAGTTGTTTGAGCTCTTTGTGTATTCTGATTATTACGTCTTGTTAGATGGGTAGTTTGCAAATATTTTCTCCCATTCTGTTGGGTTGTCTCTTCACTTTGTTGATCGTTTCCTTTGCTATGCAGAAGCTTTTTAACTTGATGTGCCCCAATTTATCCATTATTGCTTTGGTTGCCTGTGCCTGTGTGGTGTTGTTCAAGAAATTTTTGCCCATACCAATGTCTTAGGGATTTTGCTTAGTGTTTTCTTTTGGTAGTTTCATAGTTTGAGATCTTAAATTTAAGTCTTTAATCCAAATCCATTTTGATTTTATTTTTGTATATGGCCAGAGAAAGGGATCTAGTTCCATTCTTCTGCATATAAATACCCAGTTTTTCCAGTACCATTTATTGAAGAGGCTGTCTTCTCCAATATATGTTCTTGGAACCTTTGTTGAAAATGAGTTCATTGTAGGTGTATGGATCTTAGATGTTAGAAAGCAGTGGAAGAGAATTCACTGAATGTCACTCATATTCCATAAGAGTGGCTGTTCGAATCTGATAATTTCATCAATAAGTTTAAAAGCTTTAAACTTATTTGGGGCTGATTGGGCAAAGGATACCCCCCCCCCCCCGCTTAGATTAGGTCCTCTTTCATGCAAGGAATTAGAGAGAAATGAAATTGTTGACCAGGCACAAGCTATCCTTTCATTAAAATGTTTCCTAAAGTCCTGATGACTGGAGGGGATATATTAAAAACAATAGGAGGCTGCTCTGCCTATGGAGTAGGCATTCTTTTACACCTTTACTTTCTTAGTAATCTTGCTTTCACTTTTCTTTAAAAAAAGAAACTTATTAACTCATAAGTCAGAATGGGGAAGCTCTTTTTCTTAATAGTTAATAGCTATCACTTATTGAATGCCTACTGTATATTAAATTCTTTTCACATAAGGAAAACCTCAGTTTTTAAAAATACTCAAGATTATACTGCTAGAAAGCACTAGGGCCCAGATTTGAGCCAGTTAAGCCTAGAACCTCATATTCTTTCTAGCCTACTACTTAGGGTCATGATGTTTAATTTTTTTTTTTGTAACTCTTTTTTTGCTTTTATGTAGCTATAGAAAGAAATTTAACTTCCTTTTCAAAACTCAATTTCTAGTGGATATAGGTGATATACATTTTTTTCAGGGATTCAGAATTCGTATTTTGATACTTGACTAGGGCTCTGCAAAATTACTATGGTTTAATGAACAACTACAGGGCTAAAATTGAGGGTATATGTAAAACGGCTTTGTGAAATGACTTTTTGGGCAGGATATGTTGAATCCACAGTGAACACTAGGTGGCACTCTTCCATCATTGGACACTTCCAGGAACAGCTATTCTTTATGGATTTTATTAGTTGCTTATTAATTTTAATCATATTGAAGTGGCATTCGAATGCTATTTATCTAGAAATCACAGATGGATACAGTGTCACAGATTATTTCTCATAAAGTCAAAGACACACGTTTTTATTACCTAAATTAGAAAACTTTAGCATAAATGATGAAACTAATGATCTTCTTTGGGATTAAGCTTGAAAATGCGGGTTTTTTTGTTTTTTTTGGCCTTTTTTTTTTGGAATCTGTTACTTTACCAAAATATCCTTTGACATTTTAAAAAACTTAAACAGGAAACTACAAAATAAAAATAATGTTTGAATTACATGAGATAATATAGGCAAATGCATTCCAAAGAAAACACTGTCTTAGTATCTTCTTCAGCTAGACTGTCTGATGATTGCTACTTCTAACACTTGTGGATGTATCAAGACTTCGACCATTTTATAAAGGTACCTTCGTGGTTACACCACTTAAATCTGTATCACTTTACCGTAAACACAGTATTTTCTTCATTGACTAATATTCAAAAAGACTCATTCTTTTTCTCATGAGGAAAATGCTATCAGAATCAGCAGCCAACTGTAGCTAATGCAGCATAGTAGTAATTTGCAATGCATGTAAATCTATATTTATATTTAGCATCTGCAGCATTTGGTATATGACATACAGGAAAAGATGGAACCATTTTGGTTTGCATATTTTGCATAGAGCTACTTTTCTCTATCTCTGCAACCAGGGCTGCTACATACTACATATAGGACCTTGTACAATTATGAGTGAGTTGCTGATATTCTTATTGATTATGTATTTTTCTAACAGGTGGCAGTAAAATATTCTGAGGAAGATACAACTTTTTCTGTTTGCACAGGAGTACTAGATGGACTAAAGAATAGTCTTTTCAGATTTCTTAGCAATGATACTGCTCGTCTATGCCACTGGCTCTTATTCTTGAAAGAAAAAAGAATATGGGAGGAGGGAGCACAGGAGAGAGAAGGTGATATAAAAGTACCATTCCAGGATGCATCTAATTTACTACAAATGTCAGGGTGGGTTTAGGGCCTCTACAATGGATAGATGGCACAGGATGCCATCCCACTGTATCTTCTCCTCATACTGTACCTTCAAATCATACTGGTTTTGTTGTTTGTTAAACTTGCAAAGGTCCATCTTCCTCCCAAAACTTTATACTTTTTGTCTACGTGGAATGTTTTTTTTACCCCAGGTTTCTGCATGACTGGCTTTTCCTCATCCTGTTTTGACATCTCAGATCAAGTGTAGTTGTTATTCTCGTTGAAGGGATACTCCCTAGCTCACTACCCCTAATAATTGGCATGTTTACTTATTTATGCTATTGTTTTTGTAACACAATTTATTTATTTACTTACATTTTTAGAAATGGCATCTCGCTGTGTCGCCCAGGCTGGAATGCAGTGGTACAGTCATAACTCTAACTCCTGGGCTCAAGCGATCTTCCTGCCTCAGCCTCCTGAGTAGCTGCAATTATAGGCATGAGCTATGATGCCTGGCTATAACGTATATTATTACAAGAATTATATGTATTTTTTACTTTTACATTCTGTAAGGAGAGACAGAAAATTAGTAAGTAAGCTGCATGTCAACAGGGCCTTGTCTGTCTTCTGTCTTGAATATCCCCACTGTCTATTGCAGTGCCTGGCAAAGAGAAACCATTCAATATTTGTTGAATGAATGAAGGAATGAATAAATTCAACTTTTAAGGCATAACTAACATTTCAATTGATGATAGCTAGAAGAGTTCTGCTTTTTAAATTTATTCATTCAACAAATACTTAATAGATATCTGATAAATGCAATGCATATACCTAGTCCCTTGGGATGCATCCATAAATAAAGCCGACAAAAATCTCTGCCCTAAAAGGGCTTGCATTCTATTGGAGCAGATATGCAATAAACAATAAACATTTGAAGTATAGTATACATTATGCTTGAAGGTAAATAAGTGCTAGGGGAAAAAAATGAACAGGGTAATGAATGTTGGGGGTACTGATAGTGGTGTTGAATATCATTTAAAGGGAGGTGGCCAGAGTTGGTCTTGTGGAGAAGATGATGATACCTGAGCAAAGTCTTGAGGGTGAGAAAGGATAAGCCATGTAAATATTGGGGAAAAAGTATTCCAGGAAATAAGACAGTGGACAGACTTTTTTAGGTGGGAGCATGCCATGTGTTCAAGAAACAGTGTGGCTAAGGCAAAGTAAGCAAGAGTGAGAGTTGTGGGAGATGAAGTCAGACGGATCACTGGAGGCCAGATTCTGGACAGCTTTGTGTGCTGTTGAAAGTGGGTTGTCATTATTCTCATAGGCTGAGTTGGCAAATTTTAAGCAGAGGAATGAGGTGATACAATTTATATTTTTACAGAATCCTCTCTGGCTATATTTTTTTAAGAGTAGATATAGGGGGGCAAAGATGGAAGTAGAGAGATTAATTATGAGGATATAATCTATGTGAGGGAGTATGGTGGCTTGGAGTAGGGGGTTCGCAGTGGAGGTAGTAAAGTGGCTAGAATGTGTATATGTTTTGCAGGTAGATCTAATAGGATTTCCTGATGAATTGGATCTATGGTCTGAGAGAAAATGAGTCAAGGATAGAGTTAAAAGATGACCCTAGGATTTTGTTCTGAGCAATGGTAAGGATAGCATTGCTGTTAACTAAGATGTGGAAGATTGGTGAAGAAGCAAATTTGTGTTAGGGGGCTGGGAGCAGGATTTCAACTTGGGGCCTGTTAAACTAGAGCTGTCTAATGTCTAACATAAAAGGCAGTTGGATAGATATATGCACCTAAAATTTAGAGGGAGTGGTCTGGCCTGAGCACTGTCAATATATAGATTATATTTAAAGTCATGAGACTAGACAAGATGATAACAGAGTGAGTGTAGCTAAAGATCAGGGGTCCAAAGACCAAGTTGTAGAGTATTCTGACACTCGAACATCAAGAAACCAAGGAGAAAGGACTGAACTAGAATAGAAGAGAGGTTTCAAATCAGCAACTTAAGGTTCTACCTTAAAAAACAAAAAACAAAAAAAAGGCAAAGTGTGATGGTTCACTCATGTAATCCCAGCACTTAGGGAGGCAAAGTGAGAGAATTACCTGAGGCCAGAAGTTTGAGACTAGTCTAGACAACATAGTGAGACCGCCCCCCCATCTCTGCTAGAAAATAAAAAGAGAACAGAAAAAGAAAAATAGGAATGAATTAAACCTAAAGGAAATAGAAAAGAAAGGAAATAAGTATTGGAGTAGAAACCAGTAAAATAGAAAATGGAGGAAATCAATGAAACTAAAAATCAGTTACTGGAAACAATTAGCATAGGCAAAACTTTGGTTAGACTGACCAAGAAAAAAGACTGAAGATACAAATTATCAAAATTGGGAGTGAAAGAGGAGACATCGCTCCTATCCCTACAGAAATTAAAAGGATTATAAGGGAATACTAGGAACAACTTTCTCCCATTAAATTAGATAACTTAGAGGAAATGGGCAAAATCATTGAAAGACATAACTGCTAAAACTCAAGAAGAAATAGAGAATCTGAATAGAGCTATACTAAATAAAGCAATTGAATTCATAACTAAAAATCATTCTACAAAGCTCATACCCAGATAACTACTCTCATGAATTCTATTCAACATTTAAACAATAAATAATAGCAGTCTCACAAACTTGACTGGAAAATAGAGGAGGAAGTACAACTCACTCAGTGAAGCCAGTATTGTCCTATACCAAAGCCAGATTAAGACATTGCAAGAAAAGAAAACTACAGACCAACATCATGAATAGAGGCAAAAAAATCTTCAATAAAGTATCAGCAATATTAGCAACACATAGAATGGTTTATATACCATGATCCACTGGGATTTATGCCAAAAAGATTTAACATCTGAAAATCAATGAATGTAACACAAAAAAAAAATAGTGAAAGAAAGAATAAAACACATGTAATCATAGACACAGAAAAACACTTTACAAAATTCAATACCATTCATAATAAAAATTCTCAACAAATCAGAAGTAGAAGTGAATTTTAACCTAAGGGGGTTTATGAAAAAGCAACATATTTAAATGGTAAGTGTGAATGCTTTCTTCCTGAGAATGGGAACAAGGCTAGGATGTCTGCTATCACAATTTTATACAACACTGGAATGAAAGTTCTAGTTGGTACAGTAAGGCAAGAAATAAATGAAAGACATCTAGACTGGAGAGGTTAAAACTGCCTTTATTCACAGAGGATGTGACCCTATATATAGAAAATCCTAAGGATTCCACAAAAAAATTACTACAACTAATGTGTTCATCAAGGTTGCAGAATACAAGAGCAATTGATTTCACAAAAATTAATTATATTTCTATATACCATAATGAACACTCTGAAAAAGAGATTAAGAAATTAACTCCACTTCAATGACACCAAAAGAATACTCAGGAATAACTGAAAGAATTGTACACTGAAAACTACAAAACATTACTGAGTAAAATTAAAGACCTAAATAAATGGAAACATTCAACCTTCATGGATTGGAAGACTTAATATGGTTAAGGTGGCAATTCTCTCTAAATTAGTAGATAGGTTTAGTGCAATTCCTATCAAAATCCCAGTGGGCATTTTTGCAGAAATTGGCAAGCTGATCCTAAATTTGATATGGAAATGTGAAGGGCCCAGATTAGCCATGATGTTTTGAACAAGAATAACAAAACTGGAAAACTTATACTTTCTGGTTTCAAAACTTCCTATAAAGCAACAGTAATCAAGACAATGTGGGCCAGGTGCAGTGGCTCACGCCTGTAATCCCAGCACTTTGGGAGGCCAAGGCAGGAGGATCACTTGAGGTTAGGAGTTCGAGATCAGCCTGGCCAACACGGTGAAACCCTGTCTGTTATAAAAATACAAAAAAATTAGCCAGGCATGGTGGCATGTGCCTGTAGTCCCAGCTACTCGGGAAACTGAGGCAGGAGAAAATTGGCCAAACCAAAGAGGCCACAGGCCCTATGGCAAGTCCAAAACCTGGCAGGGCACTTGTTAAATTTTTTTTTATAACTCGTTAAATCTTAAAGCTCCAGAATGATCTCCTTTGATTCCATGTCTCACATCCAGGGCATGCTGATGGAAGAGGTGAGCTCCCAGGGCACTGGCAGCTCCTTCCCTGTGGATCTGTAGGGGACAGCCCACATGGCTGCTTTCAAAGGCTGGCATCGAGTGCCCCTGGCTTTTTCAGGCACATGGTGCAAGCTGTCAGTGGATCTCCTATTCTGGGGTCTGGAGGATATTGACCCTCTTCTGTGTGGGGGCCCTGACCCCACATTTTCTCTCTGCATTGCCCTAGTAGAGGCTCTCCATGAGGGCTCTGCCCTAGCAGCAGACTTTTGCCTGGACATCTAGGTGTTTTCATACATCCTCCGAAATCTAGGTGGAGTCTCCCAAAGCTCTGCTCTTGTCTTCTGCACATACCTGCAAGCCCAACACCATGTGTCAGCTGCCAAGGGTTGGGGCTTGCACCCTTTAAAGCAATGCCCCAAGCTGTATCTTGGCCCCTTTTAGCCTCAGCTGGAGCTGGAGTGGCTGAGACTCAGGGTGTCATGCCCCAGGGCCACACAGAGCATTGGGGCTCCAGGCCCAGCCCACGAAACCATTTTTCTCTCCTAGGCTTCCAGGTCTGTGATAAGAGGGGCTGCCACGAAGATCTCTGACATGCCCTGGAGACATTTTCCCCATTGTCTTGGCTATTAACATTCTGTTTCTCTTTTTTTGTGCAAATTTATTCAGCTAGCTTGAATTTCCCCCTAGAAAATGGGTTTTTCTTTTCTACCACTTGGCCAGACTCCAAGTTTTCCAAACCTTTTTCTCTGCTTCTTTTTTAAACATAACTTCCAATTTCAAACCATCTCTTTGTGAACACATCTGACTGAAAGCTTTCAGAAAATGCCAGGTCACCTCTTGAATTCTTTTCTGTTTAGAAATTTCTTCTGCCAGATACCCTAAATCATCTCTCGAGTTCAAAGTTCCACAGATCTCTAGGGCAGAGGCAAAATGTTGCCAGTCTCTTTGCTAAAGCATAACATGAGTGACCTTTACTCCAGTTCCCACTAAGTTCCTCTTCTTCATCTGAGACCACCTCCGCCTGGACATCATTGTCCATATCACTGTCAGCATTTTGGTCAAAACCCTTCAACAAGTCTCTAGGAAACTCACAACTTTCCCACATCTTCTTTTCTTCTGAGCCTTCCAAACTTTTCCAACCCCTGCCTGTTATCTAGTTCCAAAGATGCTTCCATATTGTCAGGTTACCTTTATATCAGTACCCCACTCTGCCGGTACCAATTCTCTGAATTAGTCCATTTTCACACTGCTATAAAGAATACCTGAAACTGGGTAATTTATGAAGGAAAGAGGTTTAACTGACTCACAATTCTGCATGGCTGTGGAGGCCTTAGGAAAGTTAACAATCATGGCAGTGGGCAAAGGGGAAGCAGACACTTTCTTCACAAGGCGGCAGGAGACAATGTGCAGGGGAAACTGCCACTTTTAAAACCATCAGCTCTCATGAGAACTCGCTATCACAAGAACAGCATGAGGAAAACTGCCCCTGTAATCCAATCACCTTCCACCAGGTCCCTCTCTTGACACATGGGGATTATAATTCAAGATGAGATTTGACTGGGGACACAGAACCAAACCATGTCAATACTGAAATGGGATAACTGAACAGTTCACTAAAGGGACTAATTACAAAGGTATGGGCAGAGTAACAGAAACTAACAAGGGATGGTTCAAGAAGCAGAAGTCGAGGTTAGTGACAACAGGGAGCCTTTACTACTCCTTGACCTATCAGGGAAAACGAGAGAACTACCAGAGAGCAGCTGTAATGGAAAGGCTGTCTGACATGAGCTGTGGTCTTCATTGCAGAGGAGAGACTTAACCAATGTGATCTGGCAAGGAGAAGGAAGTAGAATAAATATCTTGGCCACTTCCTTTGATTTTTTTTTTTTTTTTTGAGACGAAGTCTCACTCTGTCCACCAGGCTGGAGCGCAGTGGCGTGATCTCGGCTCACTGCAAGCTCCGCCTCCTGGGTTCACGCCATTCTCCTGCCTCAGCCTCCCTAGTAGCTGGGACTACAGGCGCCCGCCACCGCGCCTGGCTAATTTTTTTGTATTTTTAGTAGAGACGGGGTTTCACCGTGGTCTCGATCTCCTGACCTTGTGATCCGCCCACCTCGGCCTCCCAAAGTGCTGGGATTACAGGCGTGAACCACCGCGCCCGGCCCTTCCTTTGATTTGTAGCCACTGGCTTCTACTGGCCAAACCTATGTAAAAGTCCAAGGGCAAGGGGGTCCTTTGATGAAGTTCATGGAGGCCAGCTGACCAGGCTTAGAACAGGATGGAGAAGAGCAGAGTGACGGTCTGGAGGGACAAATGGAAAATGTCTAGCACATCCACTTTCAGGCAGAGTGGTACAATAGCTATGGGATAAAGGAATAACAAGACTTGGCTCAGTGTGTTTGTGACCTTGACAACAGTTGCTTTTTTGGAAAAACTCAAAGTTAGCATTTATATTGTTACTTTCTGTGTTATCAGATAATTTCTAGCTCAATAATAAAGTCAATTTTCTAACTGAATATTAAGTGAATAGTTTATAATTGCTTAAATATTTTCATGCCACTATAATTAGCCCCATAATTTATTTATTGATTAAGAGCCATCTCTCTTTTTGGAATATTGCGGTTCAGTTAGTTGTTGGCAAGTGATCTCTGATGGGTAACTCATGTCCTGGAGTTACTTAATACTTTGCCAAGTATATTCTTTTAAGATGGTAGTCGGAGAAGCCCATAGTTATCCAGAAAAGTAAGAAAAGATATCCTCTTTGAGAATCTTTCTGGAAATATAAGTAAACGAACTTACAAACAAATATTAGAGTTTTGGGGGGAGTTTTTTGAATATGGAAGAGTGAATTTTTGCCCTTTTGTCAAGATGTATTGCTGTGCATTTATTTACTCCTTTAGATCTTTATTTTGGTAAATATTTTATTTGAGTATTTTAAGGTCCCAGAACTAGGAAAGCCAGCTTGAAGTTTCAATAGAAATAAGTGATATAGCTTCTGTCTTTGAGAATTTCATAATTTTATCAGAGAGATAATTGTGTTGTGTAATACAAAATTAGACGACAACCCAGTGTTCTGCTGTGGGAACATCAGTCTGCCGTGAAGAAACAAGGATCCTTGTTCAACTAAGCCACTTAACAAGTCAACATAATTTTTGCCAAGTCACTTAACTTATCTGAGCTTCTGCTTCCTCATTGTTAATGTTCCTTTGATCTCTGAAATTCTGTGAAAATGAAATTCCAATTATAGAAATATCCATTGGCTGGGGTTGGTCTGGGAAGACTTCAAAATAACCGTGTTTTCTTTGAGATGTCAGCCTTGCTTTTCAGAGGTTTCCCTTGATAGATGGTGTGTGGCATTTTTTTTTTTTTCCACTGGGCAGTGATCTGCAGAAGTCAGCAAAAATTTTCAAGATCATAGGGCCCGAGGTGAAGTTTAAAAAGCTGTTTCTCCCCTGAAACTGGATGTGTACTTTTTTAAATGATTCCATCTTGTTTGACCAGCTTCCTGCTTTATACTAAACTGTGGAAATGGTTCTTTTCTGGCATTTTTCACTAACAAAATTTAGCAGGAATTAAGGTGAAAGTACATCTTAAACATCACAGTTGGGGAAATACAGGCGTTTGTGTTCTGTTCACTGCATCATTGACTTTTTTTCTGTAAAGACAAAAACTAATGCATTCTATTTCTGAGATATTGTCTTGAAGTGACATTAAAAAACACAATCTTGGAAATATGTAAAATTCTGTTGAAAATGTTTTTTCAAAAGAAAACATTTGTTTTTAAACTGTAATTTTTTAAAAGCAAAAAGTGATTGCAACGGTTATACTTAGTGTTTAAAGAATTTAAGTGAAATAGGATAGCTAACTAAATTTAATAATTCACCTAACATTTCCTTCTGTTATAATTTGTTTTCCTTTATTAATGAGAAATGCTAAGTTAGAGTTGACAAATTAGATTCTTAACACATGAAGACTCTTTTTACTTGAGCTTGCCTTCTGTCTGTCTTTATGAGATAGATTTATGAAGAAGCAATAAGTCTCTGTGAACAACCTGGACAGGCTCAAAACTGGTTATGGTCACACTAAAGTCAGGTTAATATTTGACACTATTCAATGTAAGAAAATTTCTTGGTCTTTGAAGGAAGCCTTGGAGGAAGACTATGTGATAAAGGATAGGTACAAAACAAGTTAGTGCTTAAAATCTAGCCTCTGGCAATGGGATAATATAAACCTTTTCCTTGTGTTTTTATTTCTATTGTACTTATCACTGTGACATCTAAGTAAAGCAATGTGAATTACTATGCTTGTTTGCCTACTATGTAGGTAATACATTTTTAATTGTCTGCTATGTTCTCAGAATGTTCAAGGCAAAGTGAAAAGTTCCTTGTTTAGAAGCCACTTTTCACTCACCCTTACTAGAAGCAGCTGGCTTGGGGGGGCACGTTCTTAGATGGTGTTGATTTCCTTCTATATATATATATATTTTTTTTTTCTTCTAAAAAATTCAAGATACATGTGCAGAACGTGTTTGTTACATAGGTACACGTGTGCCATGGTGATTTGCTGCATCTATTGACTCGTCCTGTTAGTTCCCTCCCCTCATCCCCCACCCCCCAACAGGCCCTGGTATGTGTTGTTCCCCTCTGTGTGTCTATGTGTTCTCATTGTTCAACTCCCACTTATGAGTGAGAACGTGTAGTATTTGGTTTCCTGTTCCTGTGCTGGTTTGCTGAAGATGATGGCTTCCAGCTTCATCCATGTCCCTGCAAAGGACATGATCTGACACCTTGTTATGGCTGCATAGTATTCCATGGTGTATGTGTACCACATTTTCTTTATCCAGTCTGTCATTGATGGGCATTTGGGTTGGTTCCATGTCGTTGCTATTGTAAATAGTGCTGCAGTAAACATACATGTGCATGTGTCTTTTTAGTAGAATGATTTATATTCCTTAAAATATTATAAATTTATATTCCTATAAATTTATATTTATATTCCTTCCTGGGTACATATCCAGTAGTGGAATTGCCGGGTCAAATGCTATTTCTGCTTCTAGATCCTTGAGGAATAGCCAGTGCATATCGCCAGTCATCTTCCGTAATGGCTGAACTAATTTACATTCCCACCAACAATGTAAAAGCGTTCCTATTTCTCCACAGCCTTGCCAGCCCCTTGTTTCATGACTTTTTAATCATCATTCTAACTGGTATGAGATGGTATCTCACTGTGGTTTTGACTTGCATTTCTCTGATAATCAGTGATGTTGAGCTTTTTTCCATATGTTTGTTGGCCACATAAATGTCTTCGTTTGATAAGTGTCTGTTCATATCCTTTGCCCACTTTTGGATGGGGTTGTTTATTTTTTTCTTATAAATATGTTTAAATTCCTTGTAAATTCTGGATATTAGACTTTTTCAGATGGGTAGACTGCAAAATTTTCTCCCATTCTGTAGGTTTCCTGTTCACTGTGATGATAGTTTCTTTTGCTCTGCAGAAACTCTTTAGTTTAATTAGATCCTATTTGTCAGTTTTTGCTTTTGTTGCAATTGCATTTGGCCTTTTTGTCATGAAGTCTTTGCCCATGCCTGTGTCTTGAATGGTATTGCCTAGGTTTTCTTCTAGGGTTTTTATGGTATTGGATTTTACATTTAAGTCTTTAATCCATCTTGACTTAATTTTTGTATAAGGTGTAAGTAAGGGGTCCAGTTTCATTTTTCTGTGTATGGCTAGTCAGTTTTCCCAGCACTATTTACTGAATAGGAGATCCTTTCCCCATTGCTTGTTTTTGTCAGGGTTGTCAAAGATGAGATGGTTGTAGATGTGTGGTATTATTTGTGAGGTCTCTATTCTGCTCCATTGGTCTGTGTGTCTGTTTTGCTACCTGTAACATGCTGTTTTGGTTACTGATGCTGTTGATTTCTATTATAATGTCATTCAAGGTGAATGTGGGTTCATGGAGACTCAGACTAAACTTTAGAAGCCTGTTGAACTGTAACCTTTATCATCTACATAATTTACTCCAGAATATCTTTTAAGTCAAACAGAAGCAGATACTTGGCTTGAAATAGATTGAGACTAGTTACTGACCCTTCAGCATGCAAATCATGAAAATAAGACTTCTAGTTAGTTTAAGACATTTCTTCATCATGCATTATGTAATCCATTTAGTATGATTTAAAGAAGGGAGCACTTTTGTATGAACAAAAATATTTTGCTGCCTATTGTGAAGTAATTTTTCCTAAAATACAGCATTACGAAATGCAATGTACATTTTTTTTCAGTGAATTGTTAGAATTACAAATCTGATAAGTATGGCTTGATTTTTATTGTTATGATTGTATTGGTTTTTAAAACCTGATTTGTCTTAAAAGGGGGTTAAATTGAAAGAATATAGTTGCTGTTTCTAGAAATCAAGCTAACAGTGCAGCTTATATAGGCTGCTTAGTCCAGTGTCTCTCAGAAGGGAGTTTCGATCCCTTCTTGCCACGGTTAAGGAGAGTGGCTAAGAGCAGGAGATCTGGAGTCAAGCTGCCTGGGTTCACCTCTGTTTATAAGCTGTGTGATCTTGGCAAATTTCTTTCTTTTAAAAAATTAAATTTTTATGGTTACATAGTAGGTATATATATTTATGGGGTTCATGAGATAGTTTTGATACAGGCCATGCAATGTGAAATAAGCACATTATGGTGAATGTACTGTGTCCCATCAAGCATTTATCCTTTGATATCCTTTTGTTACAAACAATGCAGTTACACTCTTTAAGTTATTTTAAAATGTACAATTAAGTTATTTGGCTACAGTCACCCTACTGTGCTATCAGTAGGTCTTAGTCATTCTTTTTATCTTTATATTTTTGTATTTATTTTATATTTTTATACCTGTTATTCACCCCCACCTTCCCTACAGCCTCCCACTACTCTTCCCAACTTCTGGTAACCATCTTTCTACTCTCTATGTCCATGAGTTCAATTTTTTTCCATTTTTTTAGAACCCACAGATAAGTGAGAACACGCGATGTTTGTCTTTCTGTGCCTAGCTTATTTCACCTAACATAATGATCTCCAGTTCCATCTCTGTTGTTGCAAATGACTGGATCTCATTCTTTTTTATGGCTTAATGGTACTTCATTATGTATATGTACCACATTTTCTTTATCCATTCATCTGTTGATGGACATTCAGGTTGCTTTCAGACCTTAGCTTTTGTAAACAGTGCTGCAACAGACATAGGAATGCAGATATCTCTTCAATATCCTGATTCTCTTTTATTTGGGTATATACCCTGCAGTGGGATTGCTGGATCATATGGTAGCCCAATTTTTAGTTTTGTGAGAAACCTCCAAACTGTGTTCTCCATAATGGTTTTGCTAATTTACATTCCTAACAGCAGTGTGCAATGGTCCCCTGTTCTCCACATCCTCACCAGCAGTTTTTATTGCCTGTCTTTTGGGTAAGAGCCATTTTAACTGGGATAAGATGATATCTCATTGTCGTTTTGATTCCATTTCTCTGATGATCAGTGATGTTGAACACCTTTTCATATGCCTATTTTCCATTTGTATGTCTTCTTTTAAGAAATATGTATTCAGATCTTTTGCCACATTATTAGATTTCCTCCTGTTGAGTTGTTTGAGCTCCTTAGGTGTTCTGGTTATTAATCGCTTGTCAGATGGGTAGTTTGCAAATATTTTCTCCCACTCTGTGGGTTGTCTCTTCACTTTGTTGATTGTTTTATTTGCTGTGCAGAAGGTTTTTAACTTGATGTGATCCCGTTTGTCCCTTTTTGCTTTGGTTGCCTATGTTTGTGGGGCATTGCTCAAGAAATTTTTGCCCAGACCAATGTCCTAGAGATTTTCTCCCATGTTTTCTTGTAGTAGTTTCATAGTTTGAGGTCTTAGATTTAACACTTTAATCCATTTTTATTTTATTTTTGTATATGGCTGGAGATAGGGGGGTCTAGTTTCATTCTTCTGCATATAGATATCCAGTTTTCCCAGCACCATTTATTAAAGAGGCTGTCTTTTCCCTAGTGTGTCTTCTTTGCACTTTTGTTGAAAATGGGTTGACTGTAGGTGTGTGGATTTTTTCTGGGTTCTCTATTCTATTCCATTGGTCTATGTGTCTGTTTTTATGTCAGCACCATGATATTTGGATTACTATAGCTCTGTAGTATAATTTGAAGTCAGTTAATGTGATTTTTTTTAGTTTTGTTATTTTTGCTTAGGATGGTTTTGGCTATTCTGAGTTTTTTTGTGGTTCCAAATAAATTCTAGAACTGTTTTTCCTATTTCTATTCTTTGAAGAATGACGTTGGTATTTTGATAGGGATTGCATTGAATCTGTAGATTGCTTTAGGTAGTGTGGACATTTTAACAATATTAATTCTTCCAATTCCATGAACATGGAATAGCTTCCCATTTTTTCGGTGTCTTTTTCAAATTATTTAATCAGTGTTCTATAGTTTTCACTGTAGAGATCTTCATTTCTTTTGTTAATTCTTAGGTATTTTATTTTATTTGTGGCTATTGTAAATGGGATAACTATTTAAAATTTCTTTTTCGGATTGTTCACTGTTGGCATATAGAAGTACCACTGATATTTGTATGATTTTGTATCTTGCAACTTTACTGAATTTATCAGTTCTAAGAGTCTTTTAGTGGAGTCTTTAGGTTTTTCAAAATATAAAATCATATCATCTGTGAACAAGGATAATTTGACTTCTTCCTTTCCAATTTGGATGGAAGGAATATATCTTTATATCTTTCTCTTGTCTGATTGTTCTGGCTAGGATTTCCATTATTATGTTGAATAACAGTAGTGATAATGGGCACCCTCGTCATGTTTCAGATCTCAGAGGAAAGGCTTTTAGTTTTTCCCCATTCAGTATGATACTAGCTGTGGGTCTGTTATATGTGTCAAATATGCTTTTATTATGTTGAGGTATGTTCCTTCTATATTCAGTTTTTTGAGAGTTTTCATCATGAAGGGATGTTGTGTTTTATCAAATGCTTTTACAACATCAATGGAAATGATCGTATGGTTTTTATCTTTCATTCTTTTGATATGACCTATCACATTGATTGATTTGCTTATGTTGAACCATCCTTGCATCCCAGGGATAAATCCCACTTAGTCATAATGAATGATCTTTCTAATGTATTGCTGAATTCAGCTTGCTAGTATTTTGTTGACGAGTTTTGCATCAATATTTATCAGAGATATTGACCTGTGGTTTTATTTATTTATTTATTTATTTGTTTGTTTGTTTATTTATATGTGTCATTGTCTGGTTTTGGTATTAGGGTAATACTGTCCTCATAGAATGAGTTTGGAAGTAGTCCTTCCTCCTCTATTTTTTGGACTTTTCTTTACTGGGAGACTTTATTATGGCTTTGATATCATTATTTCTTATTGGTCTCTTTAGGTTTTGAATTTCTTCCTGGTTCAATCTTGGTAGATTGTATGTATCTATTTATTTTTCTGTTTTTTTTTCTAGAGTTTTCAGTTTATTGGCATATAGTTGCTTGTAGTAGCCATAAAGATTTTTTGAATTTCTCCAATATCATTTGTAATGGATTTTATTTATTTATTTAGAGACAGAGTCTTGCTCTGTCACCAGGCTGGAGTGCAGTGGCACAATCTCAGCTCACTGCAATCTCCTCCTCCCTGGTTCAAGCAATTCTCCTGCCTCAGACTCTCAAGTAGCTGGGACTACAGGCACCCGCCACCACGCCTGTAGTTTCCAGTTTTGGCTCAGTTGTTAACCAGCTCTGTGACCTTATTCTAGTCATTTATATTCTCTGGAGCTCAGTTTCTTTATCCATAAAGTGAAGAGTTAAGAACAAAATGATATATAGCTTTAATATCATTTGAGGAAAAAAAATGCAAAAGGAAACCGAGTTCCTCTTTTTTTCTAGATTTGGCTCAACAAAGCTGAAAAGTAAATTTTCTTTAAATTTTAAAGGTGGCTTTGGTCTGGATGGTCTGTGTAAGTGTGCATGTGTGTGTGCATGTGTGTCAGGCAGGTAGTTGAAAGACCAACCTGTGATGTTTTATCCCAAGTCCAGATGTACCACTGTTATATCTCTAGATATATCTTTTAACTCTAGGAAGTAAACACAGTTTTTACTGTAAAAGTAAACCAGAAAGTTAAGTTTAAATCAAGTTTGAATATAATTTGTACTTGGAGTAATAAACCTTTTCTCACAGAGGAAGCAGCACTGACTTGGGAGTTCGTTTCCAAAAACTCTACTGAACAAGCACAGGTTTGAGCTCACTTTTGTACCTGTTTCTCTGCCCCTTGGTGGGCTCCCTCTACCAGCTTCTTAGGCTTCTCAGTCACTTGCCTACTTGACTTGAGACTCAGCACATGTCTTATGAGTAAAAACAACACAATGAATGTTGGTTTCATTTCAGTGGGCTTCCTGTCTTTCTGGATCTTGGATCCTCATATCCTGGCTGCCTTAAAAGCTCTCCAAATCTTTGATATCCTACTTTTCTAGTTGTTCTTGGAAGTAGCATTGGTTTGCTATGAGCTACTTTGTCATAGCCAGAAGCAATAGTTCTTCAGTTTATTTTCTTTGTATTAAAACTGTTTTCTGGATAGAGTATAGTGCAAAATTCTGCTGCCCAATTCAGAATTAAAGAGTGTGGCTGGTAGGTTTGGTGGATAGGCTACATGGATAAATGGAAGTACCAGGTTTCATTGATTTTTCATTTGCTTTAGTTAGATGTGTCATTTCTTCTATTTTATATTTATTTTAGTGAAGGCAACATTTCAATTATGTATTTAAGTAAATATTTTATTATGGATAGTAAAAAATTTAATAATTTACTAATATTTAAATTTTTATTGTAAGTGAGTACAATACTAGAATGCCCAGTGAAACTTAAGCTCAAAAAAGCTGTATTGTTATATAGTCAATATGAAAAATATATATGATGGAAGGCTTTTACAAATGTCATAGTATGTCTCTTATTTTACATTTATTTTCTCTTGAGTAATCAGCATGGTTTAAATATGTCTTTGGATGATTGTGGGAAAAATACAAGTGTCTTAAAAACTACTCATCTATATTATAGTTTATGGCTATATTATAAACATAATATGACATACAACTTCTACCATTAGAATTTATAAGTCAATTATTAACATAAAAAGAATCCCCAAATTTACCCTAACCAGAGCATCAGATGGCAAATCCAGAATTAGCAATAAAACTCCTAGATTCCCTTCTTCCCTATGCTTTTATTTGCTTATTATAATGAAGGACCTTTGGGGCAAGGGTATTTTTACTAACATATGTAATGGGAAATCCTTCTCGATAGTCAAGGGAAAAGGACCCATCTTTGACTTATTTTTTGTCATTTTTTGCTCTCTGTGGTAGCCCTAAGAATGTACTTCACAGACCTCCAACTACAGGCAACCTAAATGACCAAGGGTCCCAGCTGCTGTTCTCTGAAATCCACTGCTGCTTTTGTGCTGAGCACTTGTTTCCCAAAAGCTGCTCCCAGCCAGTGATTGAGAGGAACAGGGATACTAAAGCTGGCCCCTCTGTGTCCTTGGGAGTCACCTGGCTCTAGCACTTCCTGATGGGCTTACTGAACCTTCCTTAGAGGGTGTAGCAATCTGGGATGATTCCACTTAACCTTCCTTGCATCTCTCCAACACTCTGTGTCAAACTTGCATTGTTTTTGTCAGCTTTTGTAGTCTTCCTTGGCTCCTTTCTCATTTTATATTACAGGAATTTTCCTTAATGAAATTCTTGCATGTTCAATCTTGTCTTCACATTTATTTTCAGAGGTCCTAGACTAACACATTCTCTATTTCTATAAAAAGATACTATCATATGTAATTACTAAGGAAAAAAGATGTTTACTATAATTTTAATGGTAATATTCTGATACTACTAGATTCTCAAATTTAGGGAAGTCAAAACTTCATATAATTGAGAGCTATCCTCAGAAATTTATTCTTACATTAATTTATTGATAGTCTCTATGTAAACTTGCTTTCAGAAGGACTGAATTGCTACCACAGTAAAATCAGGAGCTCATATTCTCAGAAAATGTTAATTACTCAGGATGATTAGATGGCTATAAAGTAATAAGCAATCCATAAGTCATCTCTGAGATATCTAAGGGTATTTAGTGAGAAATTAAAAGGAAATATTTCTGAGGATGTGTTGATAACTGATATTTTGTTGAAAAGCAGAAAAATTCAATACAATAGGTAGGAGTAAGTTTGTTTTTGGCAAATTGGTAATTCTTGCTTTCATTTTGTGTGACTTATAGGCGAGTGCTTGTTCTTTCTATGTTAGTGTTAAAATTCCTCTGTCTTTCTTTACAGAGTCATAGTGAAAGGTTCGTTTTCATTGCAGAGTGGTATGATCCAAATGCTTCACTTCTTCGACGTTATGAGCTTTTATTTTACCCAGGGGATGGATCTGTTGAAATGGTAAATAAGCCTTTCTTTGCTTGAATGTCGGCAAAGGGGGTGAACATGGGAACCATTGCCTTTTATATAATTGCTTTTTAAAAACAGATTTATATGTATGTGTGTGTGTGTATATATATATGGAAATTCTTTTTAAAAATATTCATTATAATTTCAATATAAGAAGTTAACTTGTGCCTTTACTTTTAATGTCAAATATAGGAAACTTTTTTTGTTGTTGTTAGAAGACTGATGTGGGGGTCAGGCACGGTGACTCATGCCTGTAATCCCAGCACTTTGGGAGGCCGAGGTGGGCGGATTACTTGAGGTCAGGAGTTCGAGACTAGCCTGACCAACATGGTGAAAACCTGTCTTTACTAAAAATACAACAAATTAGCCGGGCGTGGTGGTACATGCCTGTAATCCCACCTACTCGGGAGGCTGAGGCAGGAGAATGGCTTGAACTCAGGAGGTGGAGGTTGCAGTGAGCTGAGATCACGCCACTGCACTCCAGCCTGGGCGACAGAATGAGCCTCTGTCTCAAAAAACAAAACAAAACAAAACAAAACACAAAAGACTGAAATGGGATTATTCATGTTTTGGATAAGAAATAACCAATAAGTGATTATAGATAAGGATTATTATGGTCATAAATACGTCCTCATTATTGAAAGCTGTTACTGCTACAAAAAGTCAAATTGAGGAGGCTCAAGCTAAGAGGCTTCTGTTTATTTCTTTGTGTTTCTTCACTGGCAACACAATTTTAACAAGTGAATCTTTTTGGTATTGGGATTTTGTGTACACAGAAAAGCAGAAATTTGGGTGTATGACTCTTTCTTTAGCATTTTGTGAGGACTACTGAAATGATTTGGGAATAAACAAATCTTTCTATTCAGGGTTTTAAGAGTATTAAATTTGTTATAAAAAGCTTTTATGTTATTACCAGATTGGATTCAGAAAGATGGAAGTAATTAAAAATTATGATTTATATTTGTAACAAAAAAGAAACAGAATATAACTTATCGTTGATAAGACAGAATTAAGAATTATTTCTACCTTATGATAAGATTAACTTTCCTTATTCATAAATTTTGTTTGTTTGTTATATTCTTGTGTCTGGTTCTAGCATGATGTAAAGAATCATCGCACCTTTTTAAAGCGGACCAAATATGATAGCCTGCACTTGGAAGATTTATTTATAGGCAACAAAGTGAATGTCTTTTCTCGACAATTGGTATTAATTGACTATGGGGATCAATATACAGCTCGCCAGCTGGGCAGTAGGAAAGAAAAGTAAGAAAACAATTATATAATCTTTTTACATTCTCTAACTTTGGGTTCAAAGTCAATCTGAATCAAGACTGGGAGTATTTAACCATATGAGGATAGATAGGACCTGGAAAATGGTTGTCTTCGTTCTGTCTTTTTCTTTTTTTCAATTAAAAAAAAAATTGATAATATCGTAGTTGTACATGTCTCATCTGACTTAATTCATATTTATGTCTCCTATGGCACTTAGCACATCTCAGAGATACAGTCATCTGTAAAAGGGGCTAAGAAAAAAATGGAAGTGAGAAAGAACAACTTGTAGATACAGCTGAAAATTAGACTTATAGAAAACAAGGACTTCTGATGTTTTCCTTCTGAATATTGATTTTCAGTATTATCAAGATGACTTTTAAATTTCCAATCTCTACATTTATGAATTTCAACTTTCTGAGACTAGAATTAATTATATTTGAAATGAAAATTTAAGTCCTTTGTCATCTCTCTTAGCTCTAATTTCTGTAGCTTATATTTTATATGGTTTGGGGTTTTTTTTTACTGTAGAGTGATTGGTGCCGTAATTAAAATAGGGATTATTTGTAGAAGTTAAGGCTATATGTATAAAAGGTTCCAAAAATGATTTAATTCAATAGGGAAAACAAATCAATCGAACTATTTTTTTGAGATCTGCTACTCAAATGACTAGTTGATTGCCTAACATCTGAGTCACTCTCATAGTAATATGATATCTCTTTCTGTGACTTCCATAGTCTTTCCATATAAGCACTTTATGGTTCTTGAGGTGATTGGATTCTCAGTGTGGGTGTTAGTACACAAATGGTAATGGATCAGAGGGGTGGTGAATGCCTCGTAACAAAGGAAGACCAAACACTTTCTTTGAAATAGGACAAAAATTTCAGGTATTAGATAAATAAACAGGAATCTTGTAATGTTGTGAGATCTTATGTAAAAGTCTATGGAATTAAGGAAATGCCAACCATAATTCCTTTATTTAAAACTAAAAAATATGTGTAGCATTCATTTATGGAGCACATACTATATGCCAGACACTCTGATATGCACTTTACATACACCTCAGTTCAAGACTGCTTTATTTTATTTAATTATTTTTTTAGGCAGGGTCTGACTCTGTCATCACCCAGGCTGAAGTGAAGTGGCAAGATCATAGCCCACTGTACCCTTGACTTCCCATGCTCAAGTGATCCTCCCATCTCAGCCTCCCAGGTAGCTGGAACTACAGCCATGCACCACTATGCCTGGCTAATTTTTTGGTATTTTGCAGGAGATGGGGTTTGGCCATCTTGCCCAGGCTGGAAGACTACTTTAAATTTTTATTTAAACTAGCAAAATAAGCGAGTTAGAGAGGCAGAGTTAACAGTCTGACCTAAGAAAAATAAAATACCAGCCATAAAAATGATAATTTTTATATTTTAACTATGATTTGACTGAAGTGAATGTTGTTAAATCTATTTTATAGAATGGGTAAGTAACTAGTCCACAGTAACACAGCTAGAAAGTAAAGGGAAACCAGAAAACCATGTTTTGTTTTTCTCTAGAATTCATTCTCTTTCTACTAAACCTCTAATTAATATGCTGGCAAATACTGTTGAATGGGATTGATTTTAAAACAGGATGAACAGAAGAATTCTATTTTAATGTAAAAACAAATTTGAAGTATTTGGGCTTAATATAGTTAGTGCAAATATATGTAGTATATATTTTACTGACTCAGATTGATTCACCATTTTCTTTTCTTATTCTTTCTTAATTGCATATGGGTTAGTAAATCCAGCAACCATTTGGGTAATTTATATAAACTTCCTCCAAACCGAAGAGTTTCAAAAATGTATTGTTTTATTTAAATGTCCAAAAGTAAGCATATGGAAATATATGTGTTTGTGTATCAGCGTTCCACAGAAACACCTTCTGTGTAACAACTGATTTAGTCTAGTTCTCAGTTTTGTATAGTGTTGAAAAAAATTTATGAACTATTTACATTTTCAACTCTTTTCTTTCTATAGTAAAGCCTGTAGTGAGGAGGATGAGTGAAATTGATCCCCATGGAGCCTATCAGCTAACTGGGGAGCAGTTATCCAGATAATTTAATATAATTCAGCTTAACTCATGAACTAGCTTCAGCTTTCCAATTCCCTTTGACTGTAGAAATCTGACATTTGATTCACATTTCTATCCTCTCTTTATAAAGATCCTCTAATCAAATGGATAAAGGTTACAAGTTGTCAATGAGTCAGTCTTTGATATTAATTTTAGCTAGTAATCAGTTGATACTTTATGATTCTGTTGTTTAGATATAGAGACACAATACAGTTTGTGTCTTTCTAAAAATTTATTACCTCAAACCAGAAATAATTAAATACTTCTCATATGATGAGTCACTGTGTATATGTATGCATGTGTATGAATGATAGAGGAATTTTATATGAATAGACAGCTATTCCCCATGCAATAAGTGAGGTATTAAATGTTTACTTTGATAGCTTATATCTTTAGTAAGAAGTTTATAAAAATCAATGAAAAATAATGCTAGTATCCTATTTAAAAATCCATTAATTTTAAGTACTGAGCCACATATTTATGTTCAGCAATCCTCATTCCTTTTGAGTGTCAGCCAGAAAACAAGTCACCTAATCAAATTAAAGGGATAAAGGCATCACTAGGTTGGGTGAACAACATTGTAGTAGATGTTAAATACCTGAAGTTCTTGAGCCCATCTATTAACTTACAGTGAAAGGAAGACCCTGCTGTTTTTCAGAAGAAAAATTATGAAGTCAACTTGATCCCAAGATCTAAGCCCAAGTTATTTGAGGCTCCATCACAGCAGGAACTCAGTCACAGTATGCATTTTCCTGTCCTCTTGGAGATGTACTGAAATGGTATGTGGATAAAAAGCCATATTTTAGGTGAGACCTGTGCTTGGAAGGGGCTTAAGAATACTTCTCCCTGGAGGTAGGGAGATTGACCTAAATAACCTTTTGACCTAAATCACCTTTTGAGTTTTTAAATACAGCCCCAAAATTCCAAGCATTTGCTTAATTGATAATTTTTTAAAAGGTACTGAAATAATACTTTATATATTTTCTAGACTTACGTAGTTTAACAATTCTTATGGATGAACATACATTCTCTAATATTAGAATTTGACTCATATGAACTATACATTTTTTCTATGTGAAGATTTGCCAGTATCATCAGATGCATGTTTGAAGAATTTTCGTTGGAAGGAAATGTCATAAAATCTTGGCTATATCAAGTTTGAAACAACTTTCGGGTTCAAGTATTATATAGTTTAACAGGATTACAGTATTGGGATATCATAATTAATGTATAAATTAATTAAAAGACATTTTAACTTTAATTAAAATTAAATTAAATTAAAAATTTTAATTAAATAATTTAATTTTAATAAATGCTAAAAATGTAGCTCTTCTGTTCTTCCATCCCAACTAGAATAAATAAATTAAGTTTATAATACTTTAATAATTATTATTCTGTCTTCCCCCGGTTGTTATGGCACTTCGCCACTTCCACCCCTACCACTGCTTCCATCTCTATCTCTCTGGCTAATTTTTTCTCAGAGCCATTCCTTCTCAGAGGCAAAAAAGACTCCTGGTATTCCCCCAGGGTTCTGTTCATGGCCCTTTTTTTCTCATTCTATATACCCTCCCGGGGATTCTATGTACTCCATGACTTCAACAATGTGTGCTTTCCAAATTTATGTCATCACCCCAGCTGTAAAACCATATGTTTAATCTTTTTCCTGAACCTTTCCATGTAGATTTTTCACAGGAACTTAAAAATCCAAAATTGAATTAATTAACAAATTCAAAATTAAATTAATTCTCTTTCATTGAAAAACCTACTTATGTATGCACTAATACAACATTCACCTAATCACATACTTAGAAAATTGGTAGCTGTCCTTGAGTTCCACATGTATTTTATCCCTAAATCCACATGGGGACCTAATCTTACCAATTTACTTGTCCCCGTCATAAATCTCTCTTATTTCTCTTCTCTTTTTTATCTTTTACATTCCTCCTTAAAACAGCTTCTTGTCATCTCTTGAGCTCAGTTAGTCTCCATTCTTCCCTCCAAATTACTAACTGATGAAGAACTAACACAGGAGACAGATGTAGATCAAAATATTAAGTATTAATTTTATTTAGGCTGTCTTGTGAAAGCTGTGTTTGAGAATGGTTGAGGTTTTCTTTCTAATCCTATTTCCTCTTCCCTTACACTGATCTGGAACTTAGAAGCCCGCCTGAGGAAAATGTGGATCTACAGAACAAACTGAGGGCACACTTGCTCAGGGTTCTCATCCTGCCTCCCAGCCCATGGAGCACAGGAGAGAGAGCACTAGAGAGAAACAGGCTTCCACTGCAGGTGCTGGACTCTGACTCCGATGTGCTTAACATGTGAAAGCAGGAGAACAATATGTTATCCCTTACTTGTACACTATCCCCTACTTGAGGACCTGCAGGTCTGAGAAAAAAGAGGTAGGGCCACATATAACCAGAAACCCTTAAATATGTCCAGACGTGGAGGAGCAAATGGAAGAAGTAGAGAGAGCACTTTCTCATGGGAACAGGGATGGAAGTTACTTTACTCATGAGGAGCAAGGGTACAGATTCCTAGTTGTTTTCTGGGTTTTATACCTTTAAGCCAATTGGCTGCTATGCTCTAGTAGACTATGGCTACTTCTCGGAGAAGAGACCAGATGAATATTAGTTTAGTCTTGCTGTCACCTTTGGGAAACCATTCCCTCAGTACCAATTACTATTACTTTGTATATTGTCCTAGAACCAGTGGTGAGCAGTTGAGTTTTGGCTGCTGAAAGGCACCCAAAGAGAAACACCTTAGTTCAGTAACAAAGGCCTTGCTAAAAACTCACCCCCAATCTTTTTCTCTTCTTTACTTACCTATAGTATCATTGTCCAAGATGGCATGCTATTGATTATACGACAGACCCAACAACAGTGCAACTGCTTCCCAAATAATACAATGAAAAATGCCTTCTCATTATTAAATTCCCAGGGAGAAATTGATTATTTTTTTTCTGTAAAATAAGATAAAATTCTGCCTTTCCATTCTACAATTCTCAGTCATATGGTCCTTGGTCAGTTAACAGTTTAGAGTTCAATTTCCTTTCCAGCTCCAGCTTGAGCCATCTTCCCTTAGAAAGAGTTTGACTGATAGTGTATTTGGGTTAATGAATATCTTTTTGCCATCTCTTTTAGACTTGCCCTGTTATGCTTAAGATATATCTTATATCTCTTGTAAATAGCATATAGTTTGTTTTTAAATTTAATCTGGAACCCTTATATTTTCATTGGTATAGTTAGTACATGTACATTTAAATATGCTGTGATTATTGATATTTTTGTATATATTTCTATTTTATTGTTTTGCTGTTTTTCTATTTTTTCTTCTGGCCTTTTCTTTGGATTAGTTGAAGAAATTTTTCTTCCTCTCTTCAGTTTTTTTTTTATATATATTTTATGGTTTTCTATTGAAGCTATAACAAATTACCACCAAGTTAGTCACTTAAACAATACAAATTTATGATATTACAGTTCTGTCAGAAGTCCAATCAGATCTCATCAGGTAAAGATCAGGTGTTGATAAGGCTGCATTTCTCTTGAGGCTCTAGGAAAGAATCGATTTCCTTGCGTATTCCAACATCTTGAAGCCATCCACATTCCTTGGTTTGGGGCCACCTTTCTCCATCTTCAAAGCCACCAATAGCATGCTGAGTCCTCCCCACACTGACCTCTCTCTGCTTCTCTAAAGCTAGTAAAGATTCTCTGATTTTAGGGACTCATGTGATGAGACTGGGCCCTTGGGAATTAATCCAGAATAATCTCTACTATCTCAAGGCCTGTAATCTTAATCACCTCTGCAAAGTCCTTTTTGCCAGGTGAGGTAACATATTTATAGGTTCTGGAGATTATGATGTGGATATCTTTGAGGGGTAGTATTATTCTGCCTACTATATTCTCTGTTGCTTTAGAGGTTATGTGATTTTTATACTTATTCTTTATTGGTTAGGCTTGAAATTTTTTCATGTATTTAACTTAAAGTTCTATAATAACATGGCTTTCTCCCAAGTTATACAACAAGTTTAGGACACTTTAGCTCTAATCTCTCTTAAACCTTACATAGTTTCGTTATTATTTTTGTTGTCTTTGGACTTTTTTTTTTTTTTTTTGCCTGCATGTTAGACATTCTTTTATTTATTTATTTATTTATTTATTTATTTATTTATTTATTTATTTATTTATTTTGATAGAAACAATATTTGCTTGGATTTGTTCACCAATTCTTCTTGCATATCAACCTGTCCTTTTAGAATAATTTCTCTTCTTGTTATCCTTCATCTCTTCATTGTAAGCTACCTGTTTCTTTTTAATTTGCACATGTTTTTTATTTTACCCTCTCTCTTTAATGGTACTATTGCTAGACACACAATTCTAAGTTGGTGGTTACTGACCAATTTTCTTTATTCTACTTTTCTGCTATTAGTAGTTTCAGAATTATGTAATCTATCAATTTTTAACATTTTTAATATATGCAATTAAGGGTATAAATTTCCTTCTAAATACTGTTTATAATCATATCCCATTATTTTTGATATGTATTTTTTATTCAGTTAGAAATATTTTTTACTTTCTTTCTTCTTTTTTTTTTTTTTTTTTTTTTGAGACAGAGTCTGGCTCTGTCACCCAAGCTGGAGTGCAGTGGCGCGATCTCGGCTCACTGCAAGCTCCGCCTCCCAGGTTCCCGCCATTCTCCTGCCTCAGCCTCCTGAGTAGCTGGGACTACAGACGCCACCATCACACCCGGCTAATTTTTGTAATTTTAGTAGAGATGGGGTTTCACCATGTTGGTCAGGATGGTCTTGATCTCCTGACCTTGTGATCCGCCCACCTCGGCCTCCCAAAGTGCTGGGATTACAGGTGTGAGCCACCACGCCCAGCCTATATTTTTTACTTTCTTTGTGTTGTCTTCTTTGGTTTATTATTTATTTAGAATTACGTTTATTTCCAAACATATAGAGATTTGTTTATTCTCTTTTTGTATTGGAATCTAGCTGAATTGCATGTGTCTAGAGGACATATTCTTCATGATTTTTGCCTTTCATACTGGTTGAGATTTGCCTCTGGCTTAGAATAGTAAATTATTAATTAGCTATGTGTGTTAGAAAAGAATGTTTAGGCCGGGTGTGGTGGCTCATGCTTGTAATCCCAGCACTTTGGGAGGCTGAGGCAGGTGGATCACTTGAGGTCAGGAGTTGGAGACCAGCTTGGCCAACATGGCTGAGAGAAGAGAAACCTTGTCTCTACTAAAAAATTACAAAAATTAGCCGGGTGTGGTGGCATGCTTCTGTAGTCCCAGCTGCTTGGGAGGCTGAGATGGGAGAATTGCTTGAACCCAGGAGGTGGAGGTTGCAGTGAGCTGAGATGGCACCACTGCACTCCAGCCTGGGTGACACAGCGAGACTCCATCTCTAAAAAAAGGAAAAAAAAAAAAAAAAAAAAGAAAGAAAGAAAAGAAAAGAATGTTTAGTCTGCAGTTGTTTTGTATAGTTTTGTATATTCATCCATTAGGTAAAGTCTGTGAATTGTGATGTTCAAATCTTTCACATATTTACTAATTTTTGGGCAGCTTATTGTATCAATTGCCAAGGTTTTGTTAAACTTTTCTAATGTAATTATCATTTGTCTATTTCTTCTTGTAGTTATGTAGTCTTTATATTATAATTTTAAGGGTATGTTACTAGGTGATCTAAATTGTTATATCTTCTTGGTAAATTGAAACTTTTATTACTATGAAGAGACCATCTTCATCTCTAGCAATGCCTTTCACTTTAAAGTCTACTTTCTCTGATATTAATATAGCTGCATTGGCTTTCTTTTAGTTAACATTCGCATGGTATACCTTTTCCATTCTTTTTACTTTAGATTTTCAGTATTCTATTCTAAGTGTGCCTTTAATTAGTTGTTTTTTTGGTTGTTGTTTGTTTGCTTTTTATATCTTCTTTTTTCCTTTAAGTTCTGGGATACGTGTGCAGAATGTGCAGGTTTATTACATAGGTATACATGTGCCATGGTGGTTTGCTCCACCTTTCAACCCATCATCTAGGCTTTAAAATCCAATCAGATTATCTTTAAAAAAATTTTTTATAAATACAATTTTATAACCTGCATCTACTGTAGAGCACTTATTTGTAATGTAACTACTATTATACTTGGCTTTAACTCTGACATCTTATCCTGAGCTTTCTTCTCCTGCCTGTTTTGTTATCTTACTTTTGATTGATTGGATTGCTTGAGGATTTTTTCGTCTGTTTTTTTTTCTACATACAGTTAGTGTTTACACTATAAACTACAACATATGTACTTAACTTGGTAAAACTTAAATCTAATTAATATTTTCACCTTCCTTCTTGAAAATCTAAGAATCTCAGAAGACTTTAGCTCAATTTTTGCTGGGATTTTTGCTGAATTATATGCTGTTTTTGTTGTGTATTTTTTTGTTTTTGTTTTTGTTTTTCCATGAACCTAATGATTTACTCTTATTGTTTTATGTAATCAGTATTCATTTAGGTTTCTTCACTTTTTGCTTTTTATCCTTTCTTTTATCTGAAACATTCTGTTTGTAATGATTTTACCTTTGCTTCAATTACATTTTAAAAAAGTAATTTCCTTTTGAGTATGTTTATTAATAGAAAACTCTTTCAGTTTGCACTCATCTGAAAATGTCTTTATTTCACTTACCTTTATGAAACTATTTTCTTATCTCTGTTGTATCTTTTTGTTTTTCTGTGCTTCATTCTGAATTTGCTTTCTTCTGTCAAACCCTTTATCTAGTTCTCATTTTATTGTATTTTCATCACACGATATTCTAATATTTTCTTTTTCAGATCTACTTATTCAGTTTTGTAGCTTATAGTTTTCTATTGCCTGATAATATTTTTGTAACTTGTCTTTTAGTCCTTTAACCATAGTTTGCACAGATATTTTAAAGTTTTTATCTGATTATCCTAGTATCTGAAGTATTTGTGGGTCTCTCTTCTGTTGTTTCTCCTGGTTTTCCCTCATGTTGGCCTTGTCCCTGTATATATGTATGTGTGTGTGGTTATCTTTCTGTATGATTGCCATGTGTGTATGTGTGGGTGTATTGCATATATGTATATATTATATGTGTCATATGCATTTTCATATGAATTATTTGAGGTACAGGATGACGTTACTTTCCTACTAGGAGGGAATTAATTGTCTTTGCTTCTGTCTTTTTCCCAGAGGCATTAGCAGTCGGTATGACTGGTAGTTCAGAAATTGTAAGTTTTGAGACTGCTTAGATGATGTGAACTTGTATTGCCATTCAAGACTTGTTTGTTTCTGATTCACCCTAAGGGGGATGGTGTAGCCTTTGGGCCCAGATTGGTTTAGGAAGGATCATCTCTTGGGTTCTGTTACCCTCTCCCAATGATGTATTACAAATCAAAGTTCAGATTTTCCAGATAGGCAATGCTGTCAAGTCAAAAACAACTTTTATTCTTACCTTTTATTCTTACTTTTTTTTTTCACTTTTGTCCCAGTAATTATTTATGATCTAGTCAATTTATCTTTAATTTTTAAAAGATTTTTTAAAATATCAACTTTTTAAGTTTTTGGTGGAAGAATTGTTCTGAATAATTTTGCTATTGTTGCCAAGCAAAAGTCTTGACTCACTGAATTTTCCTCCAAATTACAGGTGCCTCATTTGAGACAGTTTTCCTTTATCCATGGGGCAGATACACACGTTATGCTTGTAAGGGAAGCATGAGAAAAACCAAAAATTTAGCCTTGATGTTTAGAATAGGTTTTTATATACTTAAGACAAATATGAATACCTTTTAGAATAGTTATATACATTAGCAGAGATGAAAGTTTGCGTATTTCTTCTTTTTGGTCAATGGCATTTGAAGAGTCCATAGCACTGTGCTATCTAAGACGTTATTACATAGCAATAGCACTATATACTATCTGGGACATTTATTGTATAGCAGTCAGTCGTCTGTCTCAGAAATATGTTTGCTGCAATTTTTGCTCAGAACCTGATGAAGACATTTATTGCATAGCTCTGTGAGAACTGTTTTTTTTCTGGAAATCCATATTCTGGGTTCGTGAAGGCTGGCCAAACTCCTTTTTCACAAGAAGTAGTTACTGTGTATTGCTAAGAAGTTTTAATCTTAAATAGTGGTTTTTATAGTTTTTTGTTTTCTTTTGAGAGTATCTCATGCTGCATCTTACAGTGCTTGCCTCAGCGCAGGCAGGAGGATTACTAAGTGGTAGATTGTTACACTGATGGCTCTCAATGAATCATACCTTGTGGTTTTCTCTCGTAATGATGCTGAGCTTGACCACGTGACTTGCATTGGCCAAAGAGATGTCAGCAAACATGACTCAAGGGGACACTTGACAATTGCCTGTACATTGGTTGCTGTGTGGTGGTATTTGAAGAGCCCTGGTCTAGCTTCCTTAAGGACCACAGGAGAGAAAAGCCTAGTTGTCTCAGCTGAGCAGAGCCCCCAGCTGGTCCACTAGCTGAATACAGCTGTGTGAATGATTCTCGGTAAAACCACCGCACAGCCTACCTACAGAACCTTGAGAAATTGTTGTTTTACGCCACTACATATTTGGATGGTTTGTTATGCAGTTACAGATACAGAGATACTACTGATATATCTTTGTTGCCCTATTGTTTCTTCATGTGCTATCGTTATTTTGAAATTAACACATATGATGCCTGACATTTCTCTTATTTTCCCTCCAAAATACAATTTACTATTACTTACTGAAAAATTAAGCAGCAAAGACATAACAGAGGAATTTCTTTAGAGTCATTTATCACATAATCAATCTTTTGTCTCTCGTAGGCATTTAAGAGAAAATCAAATTACATTTTAAGCTGTTCGTCAATTTTAGACTTTTCACATTGCTTCTTGTTTATACACATTGATGACTACTGCCATGTTTTATATTTTCTTTAACAGCCATGGTCATTGAAAGGTTCTTCCAGAGTTGAGCATAAACAGTTTATAGGTTAGTTTGGTTTAAAATATTTAAATAATATGAATTAAAAAGTGAAGAGTTTTAAGTGTGTTTTCAATGAAGCTAGACAATATAAAGTAATATAACTGACTCATCTGCTTTAAAACAAAGAAAAGCATTATCTGGTATAATTTGTAATAAACACACTAAAATGAACAATTTCTTTTGTTATTACAGTTTTAAACCTCAGCCATAAGCTATATCCAATTTAAGTAAGGATATTTGAATTTTATCCTCAGCTAACTTTGTCTTATTGGTGAAAAAAATCCAACAATGAAAAGACCAACCATTCTCCTTTTATGGATTCCTTGAATTAATGCCAGTGTTATAAGAGCAATTGGAAATGCAGAGGGGAAAGTGGCAGCAATTCTTTATCACAAAAGCAGAATTACTCCAGCTAATATAATTTCTATATTATGTTTGCAAATAATATTCTTGAGAATTTGGTGATGATGCCCCTTTTTAATAATATTAATAGTAACATTATTTGTGACATGGAAGGACAGACCTAGGAGTCTGGTGAGCTGGGTGTTTTGTCCTGAGAATGCTGCTGACCCGTTGTGTAACCTCTGGCATGTTACCTTGATAGGCCTAGTTTCCTCATCAGTAAAATGAGGACCCTCAGGTGATCTTCATCTCCAAATTGCTCTTAATCCTGAACCTTCAGAGGGGGAGAGTGTATTGTTCTGATGCATCCTCTTGGAGAAGAGCATGACTTTAAAAGTTAGCATGTTGTTACCTATTCATATACATTGTTGTATAAGAAGACATTTGATTCTTCATGCAATCACCTATGTTATGAATAAAGAATCAATAGAAGAATTTATAATTATTTCCAAATCAGTGGTGAACTGACTATATAGCGTACATATGTTGAAGTCTAAGAGATCAGAAACCAAGCTCATAATATATTTAATGCAATGTTTTAGAGATTAGTCCTTTGTACAAAATGTATTCTAAGAACTGGAGATTCTAAATGCCTGTGTTTTCTCATTCGGATACATTAAAAATAACAATTTTAGTGCTTTTTTCCCTAAACTTTCCCCCCCTCCAAGTTTAGTAGCTAATTTTGATATTCATGGGAAAAATACTATGCTTACTTTGTATAAGTTTTTAAAGGATGTCTTTAATACACTTTTCTATATAATTAATTTCAAATTTTGATGATCTAGGATGATTGTTGAGAAAACTACTGCTGCTTGGGAATTATAAATAAAAACTGTTGATCTAGTTGTATTTTTATTTGCAAACTTATTTTTTGTTTCCTTATAGAACGCTAGCCCTAATTAAACCAGATGCCATATCAAAGGCTGGAGAAATAATTGAAATTATAAACAAAGCTGGATTTACTATAACCAAACTCAAAATGATGATGCTTTCAAGGTAATTTTTTGATCATTTTCAGTTATGTAATGTCTGATTACTTTTTAAAAAATCATTTTCTATCTTTCTTGTCGTTGTTTAAAATTTAAAAACCTCCTATTGAATGACTAGAATAGAATAGTAACCTTTCCAAAATGGGAACTGACAGGAGTTCATCTAGAATGTTACTGACAAAGCCGGCCCCCAAAAGATGGGATCTTTTCCTGTTCAGTGTCATGAAGCCTATACACAAAACCGAAAGTGGGTATCAAGTAGTTCAGGCTTTATTCAGTGTCCATGGAATTGAGAAACAGGAGCGTGGCTCACAAATCAACTTCTCAACTAGTGAAGGGTGAGGGGATTAAAATAAAGGATTTCTTTAATAAAGGACATAAAAAGCAAGAGGAGCAGCATGCATTTCTTTTCTGGAAATTGGTGGTGAACTTCCATCGGTTTCACAATTGATGGTGAATCGGAGTGCTGCTTTCCTTTTTGTCTTTTTATGGCCTTTTCCGGTTATTGTCATGGTCATTTTCAGCCGTCATGGTGCTGGTGGGCGTATCATATAGTATCAAAATGAGATTATAATGAAGCCCAAGATCTTTTTGATGTCATTCGGTTGCCTATCTCAGTTCTAACCAGTCTAAGCTGGTCTGGTTGTAAAGGGAACTTTTTATTGCAGAAGTCCTGTTTCTTAAAGATAAGCAAAGTTAGGACAGGGTAGAAATTCAGCTGTCATGTAGTCATTACACCAGGCAACAAAAAGGAAAAGAAGAAAGAAAGAACAATAAGACAACAAGTAATCAGATGCATAAATAACCACTGAAGTCTCAGTAATTAGGAGTTGTCAAATTATGCATGCCTCATTTAATTATTATTGTCTTTCAAAACCCCATCTGCTTTTATAACACCAATGCTTGATAATTATAATCTTTTCTTAATATATAAAGATAACACACTGTATAAAATTAATAGAGGAAATGAATGTCTGATTATTTTTATTTGACAAGAGGATGTTATTGTTGAGATTTCCAAAGATGATGCATTTGGAAATGTTTACATTTAGCTCTTATTATAAATAATAGATAAATATACCTATTTATTTTTTACCTAGATAGGTAAATATACCTATCTAAAAAGCAATCCAACCCATTTAACCAGATATTTTCTAAGTTATTTAGTGAAAATAAGACTTATTCTATTTGTCCCTTTCTATGGTAAAGTAAGTAACTCTAACCCCATGAGAGTGGCAAGGAAAGTATTACCAATGTACAAACAAAGGATAGGGAAAACCTTCTCTTTAGTTTTTTTAGAGATCCTTTAGAAAAAAATCTAATGATTGTTCCATGATATTGGACACCTGTTTTAAAAAAATTTCTTATCAAGTAGACAAAGCAAAGACTGAAACATTCTGGAAGATGAAGAAGGGAGATGAGTATAGGGCAGAGGCCTTTGTTTCCTGGGATCACACTCTGGTTGGCTGAGTGTAACACAGAGTGTCTCTAGGGACAGGAATGTAGCAGTTAGGCAGATCTGGCTCCAATAGTGTTCTTATGTTTCTCCACTAGTTTTTGTTTGTTTTTGGTCAGCTATCTTCTTAATGCTTCAATAAATCATTTATTTCTGGATTTATTCCATGGGTCAGTTGCATTTTTGTTTCTGTGAGAGTGGGGACAGTGGGGGGCAGTAGACATTCAAGTCAGCTTCAATACATCTGATTCCAAGAAACTTGACACAACACCCTCCATTTTACCCTGACAATGACATGTTTAATTGAAGTATTTTCCTTTTGTATGTGATTTGCTTTCCGGGAAACTGATTTGCTTTCCAGGAAACCGATTTGCTTTCTAGGAAACCAGGGCCAGTATTAAATGACCAGCGAGTAGGCAAGGCTAGGAGCAAAACTGCACATTTATTTTTGGTCCCCCAGCTTCAGGAAAGAAGATGTTGGGGAGGGGTGAGGTCCATCGGTCGGAGACCGGGGGAGTCACCCGGTGGAGCTCTCGGGCGGAGTTCCTACAGTCCGGACAGGAGTGAGGGCTGAGGAAGTGCGCACCGGGCGCCCACCGGGAGGGGCTTTTATGTCCTGGGCCCGGAAGTGGGAGGGCAGTGGGCGGGACATAGGCGGGTCGGGGGTGGGGCGGTAGGCGTGGCTAGGCGGGTTCCGGTTTTTCTCCGTCTGAGGTCGGGTTGCACCTGCGCAGTCGACCTGTGTCTTTCCAGGGCGAGGGAAAGCTGATGGTGAAGAAGCCGGAACTGTGCCATCTTGCCTCCGTTCCTCCAAACAGTATGATCTCCTAGTTTACATATTTTCTAGAGAGAGAGGAGGCCTACATTTCAGAGCACAGTATTTAGACCAGATTACTTGTAACTGTGCTACTTACTAGGTGTGTGACTGAACAATTTACCACTGTGTTTATTTCTTCGTTTGCAAAATGAGATTTATAATAGTACCTATCTCATAAAGTTGTGGTGAGGGTTACAGGAGTTTAGCGTCTCTATACTTCCAGTGTCTGATGACTTGGTATCCAACTTCCTGTGGTAAAGATGCTACTTGTTTCTCATAATGACCCTATAGCACATTAAGAAAGATGCTAAAACCAGCGAACACTTCAAGAGCACCATAGGGTGTACATTTGCTAGTTTCTTTGAAACCTTAAATCTTGTTAATTCCACCCATGCCTTGTGAAACACTTGATTCTTTGGAGTACCACAGATGCAAGCCCTTCTAATTACTTGTTAACACACCTATTCATTTGTAGTTATATACTTCCTTTTCTCATAGTCTTCTGAACACAAATCTCTTACCAAATCATTTTCACTGGCCCCTCTGGAAATCAAGTTTCATTGTGAACAAATATCCCTATGTCCATAGTGTCTTAACAGAGTGTATCCTTGCCCACACATTTTTAGTTTAGTTGAAATCTGACCCTTCTCCAGGGATATCCCTTTCCTTTTAGCCCTGTAGGCTGCTCGCTCAGGAATGTTTCTTGTGTCACAGGGTCATGATATAGCGTGTTTTAGCTCTCTCCTAAAAATCTGTACTCTTCTTCATCCTTGGAAATTCATGTTATTTAGTTGTTTTACCACCCACTGAGCCTCATTTCCATTCTACAGTTCACAAACTCCACATTTGTTAAAGATTTGGACATTTTGTTTACAAAGTTGTAGTCTCCTTCTATTCCAGTGTCTCCTGACAGTTGGGATGACTTCAGCATCTCTGTGAGTGATAATATAGGGCTCTGTTCTATATACTTTCCCATCTCAGTGACTGTCACTATGATTTCAATTAGGTATTCCACCAGAAACGTGGTCTTGCTTTGTTGCCCAGGCTAGTCTCGACCTGGCCTCAAGTGAGTCTCCTGCCTTGTACTCCCAAAGTGCTAGAATTACAGGCATGAGCCACTGCATCCAGCTTGTTGTATGTTCTTATCTTTACGATTTTACTTGAGTAGTCCCATCCATGTCCAAATGATCACCTACCACTTACTTATAGATGAATTCCAAATATATCTTCAGCCTTGACTTCTCTCTACAACTGTCAATCTAAAAGTGATCCTAGATTCATCTTGCTGCTCCCCCATTCCTCATACCTACCTGATTTATAAATATTTTTATTTCTGCTTTCTGTATATCTCTGGGAGCAATACTCTCCTTATAATTCCTATTGCAGCCCCTTTGTTTAGGCATTTTATAGATTCATATTCAGGCTTTCAAAGTAATAAAATAGGCTACTGACTGATTTGTCTACTTCTTGACTTACTACCTTCTATTCCTTGATGGCTCATTTCCTACCTAAAGATTGCTGCATGCCATTTTCTTATTGCCACTAGAATGAACCTTACTGAATGAAAATTTGAACGTGTTACCACTCCCTTCCTTAAATCCGTCAGTGGTTTCCCATATGCAGGAAGAAATGAACAAGCAGACAAGCTCTTTGATGGAATATACAAGACTCTTAGTCATCTGGACTCACCTACTGTAATAGCTCTAAGAGGATACTTAGGTTTCAGTTCCCTGAACTTGTTGTGCTTTATCCCATCTCAGTTCTTTTGTACATAATATTGTACTGTCTTGAATGCTCTGCCTTGTCTTCTGTCTAGTCCATTCCTATTCATCATTCAGAACCAACTCAAGTGTCTCATGGAAACTAATTCCCAAGAAAACTTAACTGCTTATGTAATCATTCATATTAGTTCATGTATTTTTATTAGTATGCTGAGCTTGGGATTTAATCCAATTTATAAGCTAGGAAGTTACCTGTAACTCTTCCATGGATGTTAGCAGATGACATGAGACTTCTGAGTCAGAGACAAAAGACTATTATGGTAGAGCAAGCAGCATGAGCATCGTGTTTATATTGGTTCTCCTTGCCTGCATATCCTGTAGGAATAAAATGACCTAGGCCCAGGTGTATACTGTGTATGTAGAGGGTGGCATTACAACTGAGGAGGAGTGAACTTGGGTTACCAGCTGTTCCATTAGCAAGCAATAAACAAGCCTAACTCTTTATACTGAAGAGAGGCTTTACCTTATCCCTCAAGGTTGCTTGTTGCAAACACAATCCTGAGAAATGACACTGATAAAGATCAGTCAGGTCCTTGCATTCTTGGCATACCCAACAAGACAAGTTAGAAGAGAGAAACTCACCTGGAGGAATTTCTCACAATGTATGCATCTTTTCTAAAATTGTTTGTTCAAATGTCAGTTCCCCCATGATGTAATATCCAGAAGATAGCTGCTGAGTTCTGTATGACTTTGTAATCCTAGTTCTTGGATCAGTGCCACAACGAAGGTAGGCATTAAGTAACTATTTCTTGAAAGGGTTAATGGATAGATCCTTGTGAAAGAACGGTTAGTTTCTTTATAAAAACACAACAAAACGTAACAAAACAATAACAAAAAACTTCTCTAGATAGTGATTCACTTGTTAATACCTATCTCCTTCTAAACCTTTTAAGCAAAGAATTAGGTAAGAATGATGGGAAAACATTTATAAACTCTCATCCTGGTTTCAATTTTAGATTTTGAATGGAGATAACTATGGAATCAGGGACATGTTGGATGAAAACAGTGAAGCATTTTTAGTAATGGATTGAGGTTTTTCTTTTCAAGGATGTTCAAGATTATGGTTGTTTTTTCCTTTCTTGTAGTTCAGTTTTTTTGTGTGTTTGAAAAGTTTAGAATTGGTTATTTTAGTATTCTTCTGCTAACTCTTCTAATTTATTCTCCATGTGAGTTTTTCAGACATTCAGTTTTACTCCATTTTAGACTGTAACGCAATATATACATATCTCTTTTTTTGTGAGTTTTTCTATTTACCCTCTGGAATGTTGTTCTGCAGTTAGTAGTAGCAAGAGCATAAGCAGTCAGAAATTTGCAGAGAGCTTTGGGTTCAAATCTTCTTGTCTTGTCCTTACTAGCTTTGTGAACTGGACAAGTTATGTAACCATGCTGAACTTTATTCTTTGCAAATGTAAAATGAAGGTGATCACACCTATTTCAATATATTGTTGTAAGGAATACATAGAATAATTTAATCATGGCTATAATTGGCTCTAGAAAAATTAGATTTTTTTCTCCTTTCCATGTCTCAGGATGAATTTTATTCTCTATATTGGCATTACATATTTCATAATCTCTTCATAGCCAAATGAATGTTTAAGTACATTTGGTTAGAATGAGAATATGTGTGGTGTAACTTGTTATATAAATTCATTTTGTAATATGCTGATAAAATCTTAAAAGCATTGCATATTAAATTAATTCTCAAGCCTGAAAGGTTGATTCTTTGCTAGGGAACACTTTCCAGTTTTGAAAGTAGTTAATGTTTACATATGTTTGTCACATACTGTGAACCCAGTTCAAAGCCTTTAAGAAAACTACACAGTTTTAGGAGAGTCACCTGGTTTGCTTTAAAAAAAAGTTTTTTAGAGTTTTTAGCTAATCAGTTTAAAGTGCATTCTTTTATTGCCTGTGTAGATATTCTTTAGTGGTAATATAAATGTAAAAAGTAAATCCCTGTTACAATTAATAAACTCTGAATTCTAAATGTTTCCATATTCTCCCCTTTTTTGGTTATGTCAGTTAAAGCATTAGTAACCAATAAAATAAAAGCAAATTAAGATACATAATTTCTTAGGCAGCTTTTAAAAACACGACTGTATAGTCTTTCCTTCGGAGAGACCTAGCTAAAAAAAAAAGCTGTAAACATCAAGTTAAAATTCTAGCCTAAACTCTTAAGTTTAAAGCCTGTGGGAAAAAAGTGACAAATTTTTAATTAGAAGATGGCTTTGCATTTTTTGCATACAACTTATTTAGATTTTAAAAAACAAATATTCTCATTGGTCAAATATTAACCTTTGTTTCTAGAATGTTCAGGATGCTGTGAAAAAAGATAGATAAGGCCAGGTGTGGTGGCTCACGTCTGTAATCCCAGCACTTTGAGAGGCCGAGATGGGTGGATCACCTGAGGTCAGGCGTTTGAGACCAGCCTGGTCAGTGTGGTGAAACCCCATCTCTAGTAAAAGTACAAAAATTAGCCAGGCATTGTGGCACACACCTGTAATTCCAGTGACTTGGGAGGCTGAAACAGGAGAACTGCTTTAACCCAGGAGGTGGAGGTTGTAGCAAGCGCCAAGATCATGCCACTGCATTCTGGCCTGGGTGACTCAATCTGAAAAAAAAAAAAAGAAGAAGATAGACGAGATATAACATAAGTAAAAAAGTAAATATTGCCTCCTACATTAATTTTTATTTATATCGCTATTACTTATACTTACAAAATATTTTAAAAGAGAGGCTTTGACAGAATATTTGGTGAAAAATTATTAATTAAAATACAAATTAGTATAGATTGAGAGGATTTTATCTTTATTTTATTAACGTAAGCTAAAGTAATAAGTGTTTTCTTTTATAATTCTTAACTATTGGCATTTTGATTATTTTATAGGAAAGAAGCATTGGATTTTCACGTAGATCACCAATCAAGGCCCTTTTTCAAGTAGGTCCTTAATTTGGGGATTAGTGGCATATAAAGGAGGATATCGTAGAAAACTATGGAGTTACATTTTTAAAATTTATTACATGAAAATAATCTGTCAGAAGGGCCATAGCAACATCTTGCAACTGCACAGAATTCTAAGAATTGCACTCTGTCTTTTTATTAAGAATTCCTATATTTTATCATTAAAAATCTTAAACTTTAGTTAGTTGCAAATAGGATGATTTGTTTACATTACAAGAAGGATAACTTTTAAAATTTTTGGCTGATTAAAAATGGAGTGATAATTATATTTGATGTTCAATATTTTTGTTATGGTTTTGTGTTTGTGGGGCTTTTAATTTTTTTGATTTGTATTTTTTATGTCAACTTTTACTTTAGATTCAGGGGGTACATGTGTGGGTTTGTTACCTGGGTATATTGTGTGATGCTAAGGTTTGGGGTACAATTGATCCCATTACCCAGTTACTGAGCATAATACCTAATACTTAGGTTTTCAATTCTTGCTCCCTTCCCTTTCTCCTACTCTAATAGTCCCCAGTGTCTGTCGTTGCCATCAGTAGATATTATTGTCCATGAGTAGCCATTATTTAGTTCCCACTTACAAGGAAGAACATGTTGTATTTGGTTTTCTGTTTTGTGTTAATTTGCTTAGGATAATGGCCTCCATCTCCATTCACGTTGCTGCAGAGGCCATAATTTCATTCTTTTTTTATTGCAGCATGGTATTCCATGGTGTATATGTACCACATTTTTTTTATCCATTTTACCACTGACAGGCGCCTAGGTTGATTCCATGTCTTTGCTATTGTGTATAGTGCTGCAGTGAACAGGCAAGTGCATGTATCTTTTTGGTAGAAATATTTGTTTTCTTTTGGATATATACCAGTAATGGGATTTCAGGGTCAAATGGTAGTTCTGTTTCAAGTCCTTTGAAAAAACTCCAAACTATTTTCTACAGTGGTTGAGGTACTAATTTGCATTCCCATCGACAGTGTATAAGTGTTGCCTTTCTCTACAGACTTGCCAGCATCTGTTGTTTTTTGACTTTTTTTAAAAAAAGATTCAGTTTCTATTTTAGATACAGGGGGTACATATGCAGATTTGTTACATGGGAATATTGTATGATGCTGAGGTTTGGAGTATGGATCCCATCATCCAGGTAGAGAGTATAATACCCAATAGGTAGTTTTTCACACCACCTGCATTCTCTCCTTTAGTAGTCCACAATGTCTATTATCCCCATATTTGTGTCCATGTGCGTTTAATGTTTAGCTCCTACTTGTAAGTGAGAACATGCAGTATTTGGTTTTCTGTTTCTGGATTCATTTGCTTAGGATTATGGCCTCCAACTGTGTCCATACTGTTGCCAAGGACATGATTTTATTTTTTTATGGCTGTGTAGCGTTCTGTGTTATATATATACACCACATTTTCTTTATCCAGTCTACCACTGATGGGCACTTGAGTTGTTTCCATGTATTTGCTATTGTGAATAGCACAGCAATGAGTGTATGAGTGCATGTGTTTTTTCGGTAGAATTTCTTTTCCTTTGGGTATATACCCAGTCATGGAATTGCTAGGTCAAATGGTAGCTCTGTTTTAAGTTCTTTGAGAACTATCTACACTGCTTTCCACAGTGTCTGGAGTAATTAACATTCCCACCAACAGTGTATAAGCATTCCCTTTTCTCTGTAGTCTTGCCAGCATGTTTATTTTTTGACTTTTTAATAATAGCCATTCTGACTGGTGTGAGATGGTATCTCATTGTGGTTTTGATTTGCATTTCTCTGATGATTAGTGATATTGAACATTTTTTCATATGCTTATTGGCTGCTTGTATGTTCTTTTGAGAAGTGTGTATTCATGTCTTTTGCTCATTTTTTTAGTGGGGTTGTTTCATGCTTGTTTGATTGTTTAAGGTCCTTACAGATTCTGCATATTAGTCCTTTGTTGAATGCATAGTTTGCAAATATTTTCTCCCATTCTGTAGGTTGTCTTTTTACTCTGTTGCTAGTGCGGAAGCTTTCTGTGCAGAAGCTCTTTAGTCCCACTTGTCGATTTTTGTTTTTGTTGCCATTACTTTCGAGGACTTAGTCATAAATTCTTTCCCAAGGCCAATGTCCAGAATGGTGTTTCCTAGGTTTTCTTCTAGGATTCTTACAGTTTGAGGTCTTACTTTCAAATCTTTAATCCATCTTGAGTGAAGTTTTGTGTATGGTTAAAATTAGGGGGCCAGTTTCATTCTTCTGCTTATGGCTTGACAGGTATCCCAGCACCATTTATTGAATAGAGAATCCTTTCCCCATTGCTTATTTTTGTTGACTTTGTCAAAGTTCAGATGGCTGTAGATGTGTGGCTTTATTTCTGGGTTCTCTATTATGTTCCAGTGATCTGTGTGTCTGTTTTTGTACCAGTACCATGCTGTTTTGGTTACTGTAGCCCGTTGTACTTTTAAATTATTTTGGTAGTCTTGTATACATAAAGCAATGTTCATGGAACCCTTCTATTTTAACTAGTTTGATATATATTTTGTTCCTTGACATATAACAAATAATATGTTACACTGAATCTATATATTCTAAATATTTGACATGTAATTAAATTTAAGTGAATATTTTGCATACTCATGTTACTGTTGACAGACAAAGAGTATTTACACTTCTAATAAGAAAGAATGTTGTATCAGCCAAATGAAATGGCCGATATCCTGCACTGAGTAGTGGGTTTAATATTTGATATCCTGCACTGAGTAGTGGGTTTAAAAAAAAATTTATATAAGAAAATTATTATGCTATAGATTATTTCAAATCAAGCATTATAATATATTCCTAAGTCTTGTTAGAATAGCCATATACAATTTTCTAGAAAATTGGTGGAAATTATCTTTTGGTATAAACTTTGTATATGTTTATAGAATTGAATTACAACTCCTAGTCTAATGATTTACATGTGATTTGCATGCAGTAAATTTTATTATAAGAATGGATTAACTAGTTGCCTGTTAATGAGAACGATGTAACAATAGACTAGGTGAAGTAACTGCATGAAACAGTGTCTATGATCAGGCACATCATTCCCTGTATTGTTACATGCCATGTTCATAGGCTTGTTTGATTGTGTGTTTTGAGAATTCTGTATTAATAGGGCATTATTAGATTGTAAGTGTCTCAAAGGGGGGATTTTTTTTTATGGTACAGAGGCTGATATGTTGTAGGTAATTATTAAATGCTTACTGAGTGAATAAACATGGTTTGCTCCCTTGATTTGGGTTTTTTTAATCTAATGGTTGGTCTTGGGGGTTTTGTTTGTTTTGGCATCAAAGGTTTGGCAGAAAATGTATAAGGAGTTATAGACTTCTTAGGGTGAAGAAGATAGGGTAGAAGAATACTTTTTTGTACATATTATTTCTTAGAAATATTCTTCAAAACGAATGGGAGTGTTTTAAAAAGGAAGTACTGAGGGGAGGTGACATATAACATGGTACAGGGTGGAAGGAAGTGTGTAAAAAATAATCGTAAGTTAGTGGGCACAAAACAGCCTGTCACACCATGCTCCTTTCTCCAGGAGGGTCTCTTCTCTCTACTTTGGATGAGAGAAAAACATGGGCTTACTCTAAAAAGTACTATGTCCCTGCTTAATACAGTCAGAGGGAGGATGTCACTTATTTCATAGTTAAACTTGTCATTGCATCCTGTACACATATAAAAGTAGAAAATAAAATGAGATATTGTTTTTTATACCTTGGGGGACTGTGACTCAGTGCTGGATTTTTAATCAAGAACCTATGCATAAGCTTTAATAATTTAATACAGAAATAATCCAGAGTAGTTTTTACACTAATAAAAGGATATTTCTTGAAGCCTTCTGGGTTTTCTTTTTTAAATCACCAAACCAACTCAGTGTTTATTGGTTGAGAGAGTTCTTTGTCAGTCCATGAATTCTAATAGTTTTACACAAGAAATAAATAAATTCTTTCTAAAAATATGTTACAAGACATCCATCCCTGTCATCAATTTGTATATTGTGAAATTGTACTTGACTGCAGTGGTAAACACATTTAAATAAAAAGGAAAATCCTCTGTACCTGTTAGAGCACTGGGAAAAGCATAGGTCAACAATATGCATTTTAAGTCATGAAACAGTCTTAATTTAACAGAACAGTGATTTTTCTGCTAACAGTAATTTGACATTACTAGTGATTTGAAGTGAATTGAGCCACTGCAAGACAGTCAATTTACGAAAAATTTCTCCTGCCCATGTAAAATTAACTATTCTCAATGGTTCTAAGATTATTAATATTCGTGTCTATGTTGAAATAATCCAATTTAAATATATCCTGTTGTTAAGATAGATAACTAGGTCGACAAAAAGAAGAAGCAAACTAATCTTCTATCTGTTTTGCAGTGAGCTGATCCAGTTTATTACAACTGGTCCTGTTATTGCCATGGAGATTTTAAGAGATGATGCTATATGTGAATGGAAAAGACTGCTGGGACCTGCAAACTCTGGGGTGGCACGCACAGATGCTTCTGGAAGCATTAGAGCCCTCTTTGGAACAGATGGCATAAGAAATGCAGCGCATGGCCCTGATTCTTTTGCTTCTGCGGCCAGAGTAAGGAGTTTTAAAAATATTTTAATTCTCTTCTAGTTCTTTTAAATGTTTTATATGAAAGTAAAGCATTTCTGTCACTGGTGACTTAGGGTGGATTTATGCCACTGATCTAGTAGTAGAGAAAACCTTTGACATTTTGCCTAGTATCAAACAGTGTTTCAGTATATCTCCTTTGTGAACTGGTAACCTGATCATGATCAATGTAAGTGTTCTCCAATACAATACTTCTCATCCTGTTTCTTGTTCCAAAGACTTAAATTACTGAGGCTCCTAAATGTTTGAATTATTGAATTCATGTAAGAATACCAGTTTATGGCTAGCAGATATTAAAAAGAAGATATAATTGGAGATATTATAAAGAAGATATAATTGGAGATATTACCTTTTGATTCAGACCTAACACTGTACTTTCAAGCTTAACATCTTATTATTTTCCTATATATACCTAGTGTTTATGAAAGTTTCTCTACTCCTTATTTTTAAATCCATATAAATAAAGCATTATATTGGATTTATGCTGAGGTTGAATTAATGAAGTGTAAGTTTATTTTTAGCATTGTGAGAAGTGTCTCACTTAAAGTAGTTTTTAATCTGGTTGTGTTTGCAATGAAACAATATTAGACAGTTTTATAATTGATTTCCTCCTTTTTCTTACCATTTCATCAGCAAGTCCCTTCAGCTCTTTCAGAATAAACCCTGAATCTGATCATTGTGGTCTAAATCACTAATGTATTTTGCCAGAACTGCTACAATAGCCTCAAAATTATTTTCTCCTCTTTTCTTACACTCAATTTATGAAAATTTTACCTTGCCCAAGTACAATTAACTATGCCCAGTGATCTTTTAAAGACAAATCAGATTAACATTCACCTGCTGAAAACCCTTCAGTGAATTTCTGTCTCTTCTAGAATAAAATCTACGGTCTTTATTGTAGCCTCCAATGCTCTATCTAGTCTGGCCCCTATCTATCTCTAACTGTATCTTTGATCAATCTCTATCTTAATCACTGTGTTCCAGGCATACTAACCATCTCGCTATTCCTTGAATAGCATATTTCTGTCTAGAATAGTCAACTAACAGCAAAGAGGACAGTGTGGTTGGATAGGAATGAGAGAGGGAGGAAGAGGGTGAGAGGTTACAGAGGTAATTAGGGGAAAGATTATATGGTCTTATAGGCCATAGTAGCACTTTTACATTTCTCTCTGAAAAAATAGAGCCGTTTTAGGGTTTTGAGCAAAGAACTGATATGTTCCACTTGCCATTTAAAAGGATCATTCTGGCTGTTGCATTAAGAATGACTATAGAGGCCGGGAGTGGTGGCTCACGCCTGTAATCCCAGCACTTTGGGAGGCCGAGGTGGGCAGATCACTTGAGGTCAGGAGTTCAAGACCAGCCTGGCCAACATGGTAAAACCCTGTTTCTACTAAAAATACAAAAATTAGCTAGGTGTGGTGGTGCCCACCTATAATCCCAGCTACTCCAGAGGCTGAGGCAGGAAAATTGCTTGAACCAGGGAGGTGGAGGTTGCAGTGAGCTGAGATCACGCCACTGTGCTCTAGCCTGGGTGACTGAGTCAGACTCCATCTCGGAAAAAAAAAAAAAAAAAGAATGACTATAGCGGGCAAAAATGACAACAGGGAGCCTAATCAGGAGTTTGTTGGAATAACCCAGCGAGATGATTGCTTGGACCCAGGTGGTAATAATGAAAGAAGTATACAAATATATTTTAAAATATATATTAATGGTTGAAGATCAAAGAAACAAGATTTTCTGCTAGACTGAATGTAGAGTATGAGAAAAAGATACCAAGGATTACTCCAAAGTTCTTAGCCTGATTAACAGAAGGATAGAATTTACATAAACTAAAATGAGGCAAACTGTGGCTAGAGTCAGAATGAATAGACAATCAGGAGTTACGTTTTGGACATTTATAAACTTAACCTGTTTGTTAGTTATCCAATTAGACTGATGAATGAAAAAAATTAGTATACAGCTTGGAGTTATCAGCACATAAATAGTATTTAATGCCGGGAGACTGGTTGAGATTACCAAGGAGAAGGTGTAGATAGAGAAGGAAAGAGCACCAAAGATGAAGCTGCCTCTTGAGAAAAGGTCAAGGAGAAGAAGGCAGTAAAGGAGGTTGAGGAGGAGCCACCAGAGAGGTAAGAGGAAAAACTGAGAGATAATTACGCCCTAGAGGCCAAGTGAATCAAATATTCTAAAATGAAAGAATGACTAGTGGTGTCAAATAAGGCAGATATATCAAGTAAGAAGAGGACTGAGAATGGATTGTTAAATTTTGCAATGTGGATATCATTGGTGAACTTTGTAAGGTCAATGTTGATGGGGAGGTAGAGGCAAAACCCTGTGTGGAGTAGACTCAAAAGAAAATTGTGGGACAGGAATTAGAGTTAGGAATATAGACAACTTTTCCTTTTGAGGAGTTTTCCTGCAAAGAGATGAGGTGGTAGCTGTCAAGAAAAGCAGGATCAAATTTTTTTTTAAATGAGAGGTTTTAGGTAAAAAATTGATGATGTAGGAAAAAGAGGGAGACTTGTTGGAGCAATTTCATTAATTAGGCAAAAGGAAATGGAAATTAGAACCCAGGTGGAGAGATTGGCAGGCGCGCATCTCAGATACTCGTCTGTAGCAACAGATGGGAAAGGAGAATATGTGAACACAGATGCTGATTCTTAAGTAGGAAGCAAGATCAAAACAGCTAAAAGTGAGGATGAGGGATAATGTATTGGTTGGTCTGAAGGGAGAGAAAAATAGGTGAAATGGTCATCTGGAAAAGGAATAAATCAGGGAAATGTAGTGTGTGATTGCTATGCTGAATTAATGGCCCATCTCGTGTTCATGGCCATGAATTATGAGTGTGGTTCTCCAGCCGGTTCAACTGCATGGCTGAAGGTAAGGAGTAGGTGGAGAGTTGGCTTTAACCATGGCTGTGGTTTTGTGAAACAAATGTGATTAAAGTGTTAAGGAAGTTAAAGATACCTGCAAGAAAGCACTTATAGTCTTTGACCATATCTTAGTAGTAGACATTTACTGTAAATGTGGTATTGTTTGTATAGTTAAATTACCAATCATATTTTAAAGCATTATAAAAATAATCAACATAACTAATTAATGAAGGAAATAATTGAGGCTGAACTGAAAGTCACTACCATGTTTACTGATATTTCCTGCCTATTTCACCCTATTACCACCTTATGGCATCCATTTCTTTTTTGTTTCTACTAGATCATTTAATAAATTTGAGCACAAATATACTTGTCAGATTTTAGTTATATCTTGTAGTGGAGCAACTTTTGCTAAGTTAGTTACTGTCTTAGTCCATTTTGTGTTGCTGTGAAGGAATACCTGAAGCTGGGTCGTTTATATAGGGAAAAGGTTTATTTGGCTCATAGTCCTGATGGCTGGGAAGTCCAAGATTGGGCATCTGCATCTCGTGAGGGTCTCAGGCAGCTTCCACTCATGATGGAAGGTAAAAGGGAGCCTGCATTTGCACAGATCACATGGTAAGCGAAGAAGCAGGCCACAGGGAGAGGTGTCAGGCTATTTTTAACAACCAGCTTTCAGTGGCACTAATAGAGGGAAAACTTGCTCACCTCGGAGGGAGGGCATTATTCTATTCATGGAATTTACCCCTACTATCCAAACCTCCCATTAGACCCCACCTCCAACATTGGGGATGAAATTTCAACATGAGATTTGGAAGGAACAAATATCCAATCCAAAGCAGCTACCATTGCCATTTAACCTAAAGAAATGTCTTAAACATATTTGTTTATATTTTGTGCATTTAATTTTTTTAACCTCTTTCTGCTGTTAGTCCCTGAAATATCCTATTATTTGTATGAACCTTTTAGGATATATATATATATTTTTACCCTTGTCTTGGGAAGAGTGAGTGTTGTTGACATTATGTTAGGTGGCTCTAAGAATTAAGGAAAAATATTGTAGCTGGAAAATAGAGCTTATGTGAAGAAGCAAAGACCATAGGTCTTAAAAAATTGAAAAACATCACAGCCCCACACTTATGTAGCCCCAAACAGCTTCTTCTTTACCTTGAGTTCCTATTAGTTATTGTTTAATTTTTGATTCCATCTTTCCAGATTTTACCAAAACATAGACTTATGCTCACTGTTTTCATTCCTCAGTTATCTTTGACTACTCATTTGTGAGCAATTGTTAAAATTTGGCATTATTTTCATCAGTTCTGAAAATACTGTCTTTAGAGACCATGATTTGTGTCTTACTAATTGGTTTTTCTTCCTTCACTTGTCCTTTCAGACATTGGTATTGTGCAGGCTTCTCTTCTTGGTTTACTCCCTTTCTTGCTCTAATTTTCAGTTTCCTAGTCTGTAAAGTAAGATCATGATTGAACCTGCATTGTAGTGGTCTTTGAGGATTAAAAGAAATTATTTCAGTGCTTAGTATAGTACCTGGAACATAGTATTTAATGAATGGATGTTATCTTTTATTATTATTTTACTTTCATGGTGCTCCCCAAACCTGTATCTGTAATATGTACTGGATCTAATTTTGATATACAAAAATCAATAGTAATCTTGATATACTTGAAATAACCAGTTAGAAAATGTAATTTTAGAAGAGATTTCCATTCACATGGTTAAAAAAAAGTCTACGACACCTAGAATAAATTGAACAAAAGATGTGGGAAACCTTTATGGAGAAAATTATAAGTATTTATTGTGGACAATAACAAAAGACATAAATAAATGAAGATAGATGCCACATTTATGAATGGGAAGAGTCAGTATCCTGAAGATAGCAGTTCTCTCCAAGGTGATCTATAAATTGTGTAATTTCATTCAAAATCTTAGAACAGATTTTCATGAAGTTTAACAAACTTATGAAACAGCCAAGGGCCCAGAACAGTTAAGACAGTTTTGAAGAGGGAGAAAAAGATGTGGTGATGATAGGGTGAGACTTATTTTAAGGTATATCAAGACTTTTCATAATCTTTAGTAGGAAAAACTGTGATATTAGCATGGGAGTAGGCAAGTATATCAGTGCAACAGTCTAGAGTGCTCAAGAGATGACCCACATATAATGAGAAGTTGGTGCCATTATAAATCAGTGGACAAGGGATAGATTGATTCGTCAATAAATTGTGTGAGATAATTTTATATGGAAAAATGTAAATTAACTTAAGTTTATATCTAGGATTGTCCTTAGAGTTTCAGACTTACGTAGAAACAATACATTTAAAACAGAACTGATTACAATTTTTTTTTTTTTTTTTTTTTTGAGACAGAGTTTCACTCTGCTGCCCAAGCTGGAATACAGTGGTTGGTGTAATAATAGCTCTTTATAACTTTGAACTCATGGGCTCAAGCCATCCACTTGCCTCAGCCTCCCAAGTAGCTAGGACTGCAAGCGTGTACCACCATGTCCAGCTAATTTTTTAATTTTTTTGTAAAGACAGGGTCTTGTTATATTGCCCAGTCTGGTCTCAAACTCCTGATCTCAAGTGGTCCTCCTTCTTGTCCTCCCAAAATGCTGGGATTACAGGCATAAGCCACCATGCCCAGCCTGTGCTGATTATAATTTACCAAAGTATTCCTTGTGTATTTGGTACATCTCTAGGAAAGAAATTTGGGAGCCAGGATTCTTTATTTTGCCCTCTTTATCCCCCATTAGAATCAGCAAAAGATCTTGTAGGTTTTTCTAACATTTCTAAACATTTTCTTGAATTATTCCCTTTCTCTGTATTCCTACCATCACTCTTCTAGTTCTGACCTGGGCTGCTGCAAGAGTCCTGGAATATACTTTTCTACCTCACATGTATCTTCCACATGGGTTTCAGAACGAGTTATCTAAAAATATTAATCCATCCATCTCATGACTACTGAAGATATTTTAAAGTACTCCATTATTCCCAGAATCAAATTCAAGTGCCACATTTTCTTAATTCAGTCTATCATTGATGGGCATTTGGCTTGGTTCCATCCAAGTCTTTGCTATTGTGAATAGTGCTGAAATAAACATATGTGTGCATGTGTCTTTATAATAGAATGGTTTACAATCCTTTGGGTATATATCCAGAAATGGGATTGCTGGTCAAATGCTATTTCTGGTTCTAGATCGTTGAGGAATTACCACACTGTCTTCCACAAAGGTTGAACTAATTTACACTCCCACCAACAGTGTAAAAGCATTTCTATTTCTCCACATCCTCTCCAGCATCTGTTGTTTCCTGACTTTTTAATGATCATCATTCTAACTGGCATGAGATGGTATCTCATTGTGGTTTTGATTTGCATTTCTCTAATGACCAGTGATGAGCTTTTTTCTCATATGTTTGTTGGCTGCATAAATGTCTTCTTTTGAGAAGTGTCTGTTCATAAACTGTGCCCAATTTTTGATGGGGCTGTTTGTTTTTTTCTTGTAAATTTGTTTAAGTTCCTTGTAGATTCTGGATAGTAACCCTTTGTCAGATGAATAGATAGCAAAAATTTTCTCCCATTCTATAGGTTACCTGTTCACTCTGATGATAGTTTCTCTTTTGCTATGCAGAAGCTTTTTAGTTTAATTGGATCCCATTTGTCAACTTTGGCTTTTGTTGCCATTGCTTTTGGTATTTTAGTCAAGAGGTCTTTGCCTATGCCTATATCCTGAATGGTATTGCTGAGATTTTCTTCTAGAGTTTTTATGGTTTTAGGTCTTATGTTTACGTCTTTGTCCATCTTGAGTTAAATTTTGAAGAGGATGAAAGGAAGGGGTCCAGTTTCTGTTTTCTGCTTATGGCTAGCCAGTTTTCCCAACACCATTTATTAAATAGGGAATCCTTTCACCATTGCTTGTTTTTGTCAGGTTTGTTAAAGATCAGATGGTTGGAGATGTGTGTCGTTACTTCTGAGGCCTCTGTTCTGTTTCATTGATCTATACTATTTTAATTTGGAACATTTACAGAAATGATAATCCATTTTAAATTACTATTACAAGTAAAAGGTTTTGGAGAAACTTTTAACTGACCACCATTTAACCATACTTTTATTATCATAATAAAATTATTAGTACAGATTAATTACAAATGTTTTAGTGAAATTACCAGGAAATCCTATCAGGGTGAAACTTAATGAAGTAGTACAACTCTATATTTTATAATTTGTTTAAAAAATTAAAAAATTATATACCTAAAGCTTTCAAATTGAGTCTGAATTTTTAGTTTTTTGTAAAGCTATTAATATTTATTCTTTCCTACTAGGGAATTTAGGAAAATGTAAAGGGACAAGGATAATAGCAAGAATCTTTGGAAGAACAGATTTTATACAAAATATTTTAGCCCCTCAAATCCCAAAGGAACACAGATATTATTTTTGTGACTTTATTTGTTGTGTAAAGACTTTCAATTAATTGCCATAACAATGACCTGGTAAAAGCGCTCTTATTCACGTTTCACTAAGAAGAGGTATTTATGTAAAATCTTTATGCTTTATAAATAAATATTTATTCAGCATAGGTAAATATGGTACTTGAAAATCTGGGTACTTGGAAAGCTGGCATTTTTATTTTTAGAAATTGAGTGAGAAAAGGAATTAAAGGAAAGTTAAGACAAAAATAATTGGTCAGCTAATTATTAAATAATTTGTTAAACTAGAGATAGAACAATTTAGTACTGCTTTTCACTTTGGAAAGACAGATAATAGAAAAAGTACAGGGTTTTTGGAACTACAGTCACTTGGATTTGAATCCTGGCTTTGCCACTTGGTAACTTGTAAGGGCTTGTTACTTAAGCTTTCTGAGTCTTATTTTTCTCATTTATTACACTGGATACATTTATTTTGTTTAGCACATGCAGAATTTATTAGCTGCTGAATTTCAGTCATTCCCACACATTCATTGAGAAACTGCTAGTGAACAAGTAATAAAGATGAACTAAGCCCTGGCACTCTCCAACACACAGAGGTCAGCTAGATAGGAGAAAACCATCGAAGGAGACTGAGAAGGAGTAGCCAGTGAGGTAGGAAGAAAGGCAAGTAATGAAAACATTCCGTTGTGTAGGATGTGACAAACTGTGTCAAATACTGTTTGGTAAGGTAAGGTGAGGGCTGAGAGTAATTAACCAGTGGACTTAGCAACATGGAGGTAGTAAGGGATTTTAATGAGCAGCTTTGGTGGAATGAAAACCTAATTGGTTATGGGTTTAAAAGAGACTGTAGGAGAGGAAGCAAAAATGGAAAAGAAAGACATTTCTTTTGAGTTTCGTTGTGAAGGGAACAGACCAATGGGAACTCTCAAAAGGGCATGCCCTTTCCTGTTTGCTACTCTGTCATGTTCTCTTGTCACACCACTTCTACTTCATTCCTTCATTGATCATCTCCAGGTCCCTGTAGGTATTTGAATTTTCATCTGTACCATACAGGTTCTCTCGGACCATGCAATCAAAGCATCTGGTATAGGACTAAAAGGGGTAGTTGCTGTTGTTATTAATTAAAAATAATAATAAATAATGGCAGCAATATGATAGAAAGGCACTTGATATCTTAGGAATAGAACACTTTTTATTCTAATGTCTTACCACTGGAAATGCTCAAGTATATACACTACTATTTGAATAATTCCTCATTGTCCTTGTGTTTAAAAAAATGCTCATCAATGTGGCATATTAACACATTCTATAATCTTTTCATTTTAAATTTAATGAAAAATAAATACAGTTAACCCATAAACAACACAGGTTTGAACTACACGGGTCTACTTATATGTGAATTTTTTTCAATGGAAGGATTGAAAATACAGTATTTGCAGGATGTGAAACTCGCATCTACATAGATTTGACTTTTCCTATAAGCAGGTTCCACAGGGCTGACTGCAGACTTGAGCATGCATGGATTTGGCTACACACAGGGATTTGAGTAACAATCGCTTATATATATCAAGGGCTATTTGCATTGAGCCAGGCATTGTTTTAGGTGCTATGGATCCTACAGAGCTATGCAACTTAGTTCCTTTTTTTCAAATTTATAATTTGATGGAAGGCAAGTACCCAAATAACTATAACTTTGGGGGAGTAAAGGTTGCTGACAGGAGGCATCAGGAAATGCCTCCTAGTGCTAAGTGGTATTTGAGGTGGCTCTTTACACATTGGTAAGGTTCTTTGGAGCTTGGGTCAGAGGGTTTTACAGGGAATAGTAAAAATAATAGCAGTGAAAGCTTAGGGGCAGAAAAGCATCTAAGTAATTAAAAGAACTGATTAGTGTGACCATCTTTATGGCTAGTTCAGATTGGGTTGTCATTTTAGTGAACCACATCCAATGTGAATAACACAGCCTAAATCTGTTTATAAAACGTGGATCATTTGATTTTATTTTATACTAGGCCTATAGTTAGTTTTAAGTAGCTGTAGTTCTCAGATTCCTGATATTAATCTTTCTTCCTATAAAATTTCCTAGTGTTAAATTTTATTTTACACGTTTTAATGAAAAATTTAAAATTAAATTTGTGTCTAATTAACTAATGCTTTGGGGAGAATAAGAACTTTATAATGGTATTTCCAATATTCAAAATTTATTAAGTCTTTGTCCACTATTTTCCTGGAACAAAATGACGCATATTCTCATTGCTTTGATTGATAATTCTTTATATGCTCTTCTGGTTATAAGTCTTGAAACAGGGTTAATCTAATCAGTGTGTCTTTGTAAAACTCATTTTTAGAAAATCTGAAACAAAAAATTTATATGAAACTCTAAAAGTAATTGCACGATCCTCCTCCCCCACAGAAATATCTTGTAAGCTCCAGCTAAGAGATCACATTTGTCAAAATCATTTCTCTCTGTTTTTAGGAAATGGAGTTGTTTTTTCCTTCAAGTGGAGGTTGTGGGCCGGCAAACACTGCTAAATTTACCAATTGTACCTGTTGCATTGTTAAACCCCATGCTGTCAGTGAAGGTAAGTGCTCTGTTGAGTACACCATATTCAATACGTTTTTTTAATAGGAGAGCAATGTTTATTTTCTTGATGTACTTTATGTATAGAAATTAAAGTATACTTTTAGTGTTTCCATTTTTTTCTTTGAAGGCACTTGAGTAAAGGTGACAAAATATAAGGGAAAATCTGTCTAAATCTCTTATTTGTCTTTTTCTTTGTGCATTTTTAGGAGATGTTCTTTGAGTTGCCGATCATGCTCAGGCTCAGTGATACTGTTGCAGGTCTTGGTTAATTGACTTTTAGTCCACCTCCTCTCTTTCCAATCATAAACTGTGATTCACCTAATTTACCTAATTAGCACTCCTTTTTTTTTTTTGAGACAGAGTCTCATTCTGTTGTCCAAGCTGGAGTTCAGTGGCATGATATTGAGTTACTGCAACCTAAGCCTCCCGAGTTGCTGGGACTACAGGCATACACCACCATACCCAGCTAATTTTTGTATTTTTAGTAGAGACAGGGTTTCACCATATTGGTCAGGCTGGTCTTGAACTCCTTGACCTCAGATAATCCACACACTTTGGCCTCCCAAAATGCTGGGATTACAGGCATGAACCACTGTGCCCAGCCAATAGCACTCCTGTTGTACAAATTAAAACAACATCTGCCATACCTCCAGTATACCCTTCCTGAGAAAGCTAGAGAAATTTCCTTCAGTTCTTTGTATCTGAAACAGTTCTTTGACATATGTATGTAAATACATGTTTGCATATATACATATATAGAGGGAGATAGTTTGTAAGTTCTTTTCTTATTTTTGTTTCAATTTATTTTATTTATTTTAGTCTGGTGTATATATTTTTGTGAAGTATCTCAAATATTTTTGGAAGTAAGATGGTATATGGTTAAAAAGATCACCCTTAAAAAACTAAAATATACTAAATAATATACAGAAGTGAATGGATTTAAAAATTTTATGTCTTCTAAGTATCAAAGTAATCCATGTATGTAGTAGAAAAATTGGAAAATAGAAAAACCATTAAAAACAGAGTAAAAACTTACCGAATTCCAATCACCTGAAGATAGTCATAGTTAATATTTTGATGCATTTCCTCCAAATCCTTTTTTTCTGCATTTGTTTGTGCATGTGTATACACTGATACACATGAATGTAATGGTTGAGATGTAGGTCTATGGGCTGTTGTTTAAATGTAATTTTTGTGAGCATTTCTGGCTACTGTTAAGTCCTCATTAATATTTTAATAGATTATTTAATATTTAACAACTGTATAAATGTAGTATGGTATTTGGATACTTAGGTTGTTTTCAGTGTTTTCGTATTAAAATTAAAACTTTGAAGAATATCTTTATACATAAATATTTGATGATATCTCTAATCTTTTCCTCTGGCCAGCTTCCTAGAAATAGAATTACTTGTTGGAAGGATGTGAGCCTTAAAGATCTTGCTGCATAATTAATACTTCTTTAATTATTTAGAATGTATTTTAGTATATTGTAAATCCTTAGGACCATGATTATAAGGAACTAACATGCAGCATGGGTAACAAACACTTACGGAGAATATACCACTATGTGCCAGGTAGCAGACTGGTTCCTTATACATTATCTTTAATCTTCACAGCAAGTTTGTCAAGTAGGTAAATTTGTTGCTCTTTTCCACATAGGCGAGCTAAGGTTCCATGAGATTAAGTTGTTTCTCCTAATTTAGAATGGAAATCGAGGATGCAAACCCTGTTTGTTTGTTTGTTTTTAATCTCCATTCTGTTTCCTCTATACTCTATTGCCCCAACAGCAATAGCCACAAAAAAGTCACATGGAACATGGTTAGTAACAATTCCATAGGAAGTGATAGTAATATTTGAAATGGCTGGTGTTGAAAATTTATGGAAAAAAACCTGGGATTTTATGTTTCACTCATTTTTCTTAGCTGGGGAGATTGTGTGTGTGTGTGTGTGTGTGTGTGTGTGTGTGTGTGTGTGTGAGTGTCTACACAGGTGTAGTATCCCTAATCCAAAAATCTGGAACCCAAATTACTCCAAACTCCAAAACTTTTTGAGCACAGACACGAAGCTCAAAGGAAATGGTCATTGTAGCATTTTCAACCACTGGTTTATGTTTATCAGATTTTTGAATTAGGGATGATCCACAAATACGTATCTACAGATATTTCAAAATCCAAAAAAAATTGAAATCCAAAACACTTCTTGTCACAAGCATTTCTGTAAGGAATATTCAACCTGCACACACACACATGCACACACATACACCCATGTATATTTATGTAAATATACATATATACATGCACACACATAGTGCACTCACATTTTGAAAAAGTTCTTGTTTTTTGGCATCAACTTTTTAAAAAGCTTATCCTTGACATCTTAAAATGTTTTATTCAATTTAATTTATCTGGTCTAATCCTTTTAAAGGAAAAATATGTTGCAAGGAGACTGAAATAAAATAAAGTGGTATAGAATAAATACTAGTTGTATTTATTTATTTAGCTGGAAGAACTGGTAGCCACATGGAGAAAATTGAAACTGGACCCCTTTCTTACACTGTATAAAAAATTAACTCGAGATGAATTAAAGACTTAAATCTAAAACCCAAAACTATAAAAACCCTGGTAGAAAAGCTAGTCAGTACAATTCAGGACATAGGCATGGGCGACAATTTCATGAATAAGACGTGAAAAGCAATTACAACAGAAACAAAAATTGCCAGATTGGATCTAATTAAACTAAAGAGCTTCTGTACAGCAAAATGAACTATCATCAGAGTGAATAGACAGCCTGCAGAATGAGAGAAAATTTTTGCCATCTATCCATCTCACAAAGGTTTAATATCTGGAATCTACAAGGGACTTAAATTTACAAGAAAAAACAACCTCATTAAAAAGAGGGCAAAGGATATGGACAAACCCTTTTATAAAGAAGATATCCATGCACCCAACAAACACATGAAAAAAAGCTCAAGTCGAATTGCTAACTAGAATAACCAATGCAGAGAAGAACATGAATGACCTGAGGGAGCTGAAAAACACAGCAAAAGAACTTCGTGAATAATACACAAGTATCAGTAGACAAATTGATCAAGTGGAAGAAAGGATGTCAGTGACTGAAGATCAACTTAATGAAATAGAGAGAGATGACAAGATTAGAGAAAAAAGAAAAAAAAGAAATGAACAAAACCTCCAAGAAATATGGGATTATGTGAAAAGACAAATCTGCGTTTGATTGGTGTACCTAAAAGTGGCGGGGAGAATGGGACCAAGTTGGAAAACACTCTTCAGGATATTATCCAGTAGAACTTCCCCAAACTAGCAATACAGACTGACATTCAAATTCAGGAAATACAGAGAACACCACAAAGATACCCCTCGAGAAGAGCAACCCCAAGACACATAATTGTCAAATTCACTAAGGTTGAAATGACCAAAAAAAATGTCAAGGGCAGCCAGAGAGAAAGGTCAGGTTACCCACAAAGGCAAGCCCATTAGACTGACAGTGGATCTCTCTTGAAGAAACCCTACAAGCCAGAAGAGAGTGGGGGCCAATATTCAATGTTCTTAAAGAAAAGAATTTTCAACCCAGAATTTCATATCCAGCCAAACTAAGCTTCATAAGTGAAGGAGAAATAAAATCCTTTACAGACAGGCAAATGCTGAGGGATTTTGTCACCACCAGATCTGCCTTACAAGAGCTCCTGAAAGAAGCACTAAACATGAAAAGGAATGGCTGGTACCAGCCGCTGAAAAAACATACCAAATTGTAGAGAGCATCAACACTATGAAGAAACTGCATTAACTAACGGGAAAAACAACCAGCTAACATCATAATGACAGGATCAAATTCACACATAACGATATTAACCTTAAATATAAACGAGCTAAATGCCCCAATTAAAAGATGCCGACTGGCAAATTGGATAAAGAGTCAAGACCCATCAGTGTGCTGTATTCAGGAGACCCATCTCACTTGCAAAGACACACATACGCTCAAAATTAAGGGATGGAGGAATATTTACCAAGCAAATGGAAAGCAAAAAAAGCAGGAGTTGTAATCTGAATCTCTGATAAAACAGACTTTAAACCAACAAAGATCAAAAGAGACAAAGAAGGGCCTTACATAATGGTAAAGGGAACAATGCAGCAAGAAGTACTAACTGTCCTAAATATGTATGCACCCAATACAAGAGCACCCAGATTCATAAAGCACATGCTTAGAGGCCTACAAAGAGACTTAGACTCCCATACAATAATAGTGGGAGAATTTAACACCCCATTGTCAGTATTAGACAGATCAACGAGACAGAAAAATAACCAGGATATTCAGGACTTGAACTCAGCTCTGAACGAAGCAGACCTAATAGACCTCCACAAAACTCTCCACCTCAAATCAACAGAATATACATTCTTCTCAGCACCGCATCACACTTATTCTAAAATTGACCATGTAAGTGGAAGTAAAACACTCCTGACCAAATGCAAAAGAATGCAAATTATAACAAACTCAGACCACAGTGCCGTCAAATTAGAACACTCAAAACTGCACAAAATACATGGAAACTGAACAATCTGCTTCTGAATGACTACTGGGTAAATAACAAAATGAAGGCAGAAATAAAGATGTTCTTTGAAACCAATGAGAATGAAGATACAACGTACCAGAATCTCTGGGACACATTTGAAGTAGTGTTTAGAGGGAAATTTATAGCACTAAATGCCCACAAGAGAAAGCAGGAAAGGTCTAAAATTGACACCCTAACATCAAAATTAAAAGAACTAGAGAAGCAACAGCAAACAAATTCAAAAGCTAGCAGAAGACGTGAAGTAACTAAGATCAGAGCAGAATTGAAGGAGATAGAGACACAAAAAAAAAAACCTTCAAAAAATGAATGAATCCAGGAGCTGTTTTTTTGAAAAAAATCAACAAAATAGATAGACTGCTAGCCAGTCTATTAAAGAAGAAAAGAGAGAAGAATCAAGTAGATTCAATAAAAAGTGATATAGGGGATATCACCACTGATCCCATAGAAACAGAAACTACTATCAGAGAATATTATAAACACCTCTATGCAAATAAACTAGAAAATCTAGAAGAGATGGATAAATTCCTGGACACAGACACCTCCCAAGTCTAAGCCAGGAAGAAGTAGAACACCTGAATAGACCAGTAACAGGTTCTGAAATTGACGCAGTGATTAATAGCCTATAAACCAAAAAAAGTCCAGGAACAGACAGATTCACAGTGAATTATACCAGAGGTACAAAGAGGAGCTGATACCATTCCTTCTGAAACTATTCCAAACAATAGAAAAAGAGGGAATCCTCCCCAACTCATTTTATGAAGCCAGCATCATCCTGATACAAAAACCTGGAAGTGACACAACAAAAAAAGAAAATTTCAGGCCAGTATCCCTGATGAACATCTATGCGAATATCCGCAATAAAATACTGGCAAACTGAATCCAGCAGTACATCAAAGAACTTATCCACCACAATCAAGTGGCTTCATCTCTGGAATGCAAGGCTGATTCAACATACACAAATCAATAAATGTAATTTATCACATAAAACCAATGACAAAAAACACATGCTTATCTCAATAGATGCAGAAAAGGCCTTTGATAAAATTCAGCACCCCTTCATGCTGAAAACTCTCAATAAACTAGGTATTGATGGAATATATATCAAAATATGTCATAAATAATTGTGACAAACCCACAGTCAATATCATAATGAATGGGCAAAAACTTGAAGCATTCCCTTTGAAAACTGGCACAAGACAAGGATGCCCTCTCTCACCACTCCTATTCAACATAGTATTGGACGTTCTGGCCAGGGCAATAAGGCAAGAGAAAGCAATAAAGGATATTCAAATAGGAAGAGAGGAAGTCAAATTGTCTCTGTTTGCAGATGACATTATTGTATATTTAGAAAACCCCATTGTCTCAGCCCAAAACCTCCTTATGCTGATAAGCAACTTCAGCAAAGTCTCAGGATGCAAAATCAATGTGCAAAAATTACAAGCATTCCTATATACCAATAACAGACAAGCAGAGAGCCAAATCATGAGTGAACTCCCATTCACAGCTGCTACTAAGAGAATAAAAATACCATAGAATACTGTGTAGCCATGAAAAGGAACAAGATCATATCCTTTGCAGGGACATGGATGGAGCTGGAAGCCATTATCCTCAGCAAACTAACTCAGGAACAGAAAACCAAACACTGAATGTTTTCACTTACAAGTGGCAGCTGAACAATAGGAATACATGGACACATGGTGGGGGAACAACAAACACTGTGGCCTGTCATGGGAGGCGGCGGGAGGGAGAGCACCAGAAAGAATAGCTAATGGATGCTGGGGTTAGTACCTGGATAATGAGTTGATATGTGCAGCAAACTGCCATGGCACACATTTACCTATGTAACAAACCTGCACATCGTGCACATGTACCCCAGAAGTTAAAATAAAAGTTGAAGACTAAAAATAATTGTACATATGACTAAAACCAAAAAATAGATAATGTATGTAAGTGAAAGTTGATGTCAAAATAACTATTAATAATTTTAATGTATATTATTTTTCTATTTATACAGGATTTAATGGGTTTTAGAGCTATTCTTTATAGATTATATTTTATATATTTATATTTGATATATAACATTGGGTTATATAACTTAATTAAGGCAAAAGAAATTTTTATAAAAATCTACTCAGATGGCATAATAAACTTTGGCAACCCAAGGCTTTTTTTTCCTTTTATTTCTTAACCTGGATTTTTGGAATAATTTAAGAGCATTTTGAAGTATGTAATTAACCCAATTCAGATTAAACTGTCATTTAATGAAATGTAGTTTGAAGTCTCATATTGAATTTATTATTAGGTTCACATGGCCCCCTTTCATTTGCCCCCTTACATTTATGTTTATCTGTTTCTATAGTAATCCCATCTCCTGGTATTAATATATTTAATTTTACCTGTAGTCTAGTATAGTCATGAACAAATATTTTTATTTTTAAAAAAGGAGTTGCTGATAAGAGAGCAGCTGAAATGGAATAGGATTGTCCCTTCTGTTGACTGCTGACTTCCCAAAAAAAGGTCGGAATAGCCTGTTGATGAAGCAAAGCTAAGTTTATTGCTTAATACAATAAAGGGCAAGCGCAACCTTGATGGAGCCTTAGTAGACTCTGCAAGGGAGAGTTCAGGGGTAGATACTGCAAAACCTTGAGATGTGTAAGAACTTTCAATGCAGTCGTCTATCTGATTGAAACTGGACAACATTCATGATATAATAATAGTTGAAGGTTTGTAGCAACAGTGGGCTAAGGATCTTAACCAAGTGTTGTAAATACACAGTTGTTTAATAAATGAGTTGTTTGAGCAGTAGAGGGAATACTGTGAAAGGGGACTGTTTGAGTACTCTATTGTTGAGGTAAGTGGATTTTTGGGAAGTTCCTGAAGCCAACAATGAAGTTCTTCACTGATTTACCACCTTATCTTTCTGGACAAGAAACTTCTTGGCACAAGTAGTAGTCGTGTGTATGTAGGCGGCCTTACTTCACAGACCTATAGTTAGTTAATCTATGTGGATGCAGTGGTTTCACGTCTCACTTCTAAGAGAACTAGAAAATAAAGAGTGCTTGGTCTGTGAGATAAATAGTGGGAAAAATAAGGTATATTTGAGGCATTTGTGGTCTTTTTAGATATGCAGATTAAAATATATTGTCATTTTAGGACTCAGGTTTAAAAGGGAAGAAAAACAAGGTAAATGTTCTTGTGTTCTTTTTCTTTAAAAATTATGCAATGTGTTTATTATGTTCTCAGTATTATTTATAGGTAGTTATTAATTCCATCAATAAAATATATTACTTTTACTCTGAAATCAGGCTGTGTATGTTTGAATTCTGGCTCTGCCACTTACTGGCCCTGGGATATTGGATTAATTACTTCATCTCTTTCTACCTTGTTTCCTTATTTCTAAACTGAGAATAATTCTATATATTTTTCATGGGGTAACTAAGGATTAAGTGCATTAGTGTATGGAAGGTGCTTTAGACAGTACCCAGCACGTAGTTTAGTGCTATATAAGTGTTAGACATTTTTAGTATTATGATTACTACTCTATTACTACTACTACTGCTGCTGCTACTAATATCATTATCTTTCAATTTTTAAGCAAAGTTGAGTGACCATCTTGTAACAAAGCAATAGTTTTATAATGCTAACAAAAATCCAACTTTTACATTCATCATCTACAGGGAGAAAAATGTCATCATTGTTAAAGGAATAAGTTTTAAATTTTTTCCCCAGTTAAAGCCTAGGTCTGATTTAAGTGCATGAAGTAGGTTTATTGCTTACATCTGTTTGATTCAGTAGCTGTTTTTTGATTGCCTATTATGGTTGACACTGGACAAGAGGAGGTGAGAGCAGCTTTTGTACTTGTAATGGCAAACCAATTTAGCCTTTTTATTAATTAGTAGAACCCTGAAATTTTGTTGGAAATTTTCCTTGTAACAGATTTATACGTTAAACAATTTTACTGCCCTGTTTATAACACAGTCCTTTTTGAAGTTTAGTTTCATCAGTAAAATGAGTTAAGATTGTTTAAAAATTTTATCTGAGCATTTAAACCCAGTTATTCTATTATTCGGTGAAACTGTGTAGAAAATTCTTATAAAAGAAAATTTTGGCCAGGCATGGTGGTTCATGCCAGTAATCCCAGTACTCTAGAAGTTTGAGGTAGGAGGATTGCATGAGGCCAGGGGTTTGAAATCAGCCAGGCTGGCATAGCAAGACCCTATCTATATTAAAAAGAGAGAGAGAGAAAAATATAAATTGGAAATTTTATTCTGTACTTTGATGTTGTGCTTTGGTTGTAAAAATTAATTCTATTTTCATGGAGAATGTTTCAAAGAAATTTTAGATATTTTGTGGTTGTCTGCATTTAATTTACTAGGAAGCAAATTATTTATTAGAATATTGACCAATTTGTAAATTTAACATCAGAATTGGCTCTGGTATAAGAATTAAAAGGGGACTGGTAGGCGCTAGGTCTTACTTACCATGTCCTCTCTTTTAGAAATTGGGTTCTTCTTTATTCTTTATTTATTTATTTTTTTTCCAGTTCACGGGTGATACCTTTTTAAAAAATTATTATTACACTTTAAGTTCTAGGGTACATGTGCATAATGTGCAGGTTTGTTACATATGTATACATGTGCCATGTTGATGTACTGCACCCGTTAATTCGTCATTTACATTAGGTATATCTCCTAATGCTATGCCTCCTCCCTCCCCCGACCCTACAACAGGCTCCGGTGTGTGATGTTCCCCACGCTGTGTCCAAGTGTTCTCATTGTTCAATTCCCACCTATGAATGACAACATGCAGTGTTTGGTTTTCTCTCCTTGTGATAATTTGCTTAGAATGATGGTTTCTAGCTTTGTCCATGTCCCTACAAAGGACATGAACTCATCCTTTTTTACAGCTGCATAGTATTCCATGGTGTATATGTGCCACATTTTCTTAATCCAGTCTATCATTGATGGACATTTGGGTTGGTTCCAAGTCTTTGCTATTGTGAATAGTGCCACAATAAACATACGTGTGCATGTGTCTTTATAGCAGCATGACTTATAATCCTTTGGGTATATGCCCAGTAATGGAATGGCTGGGTCAAATGGTATTTCTAGTTCTAGATCCTTGAGGAATCGCCACACTGTCTTCCACAATGTTTGAACTACCAACAATGTAAAAGTGTTCCTATTTCTCCACATCCTCTCCAGCACCTGTTGTTTCCTGACTTTTTAATGATCACCATTCTAACTGGTGTAATATGGTATCTCATTGTGGTTTTGATTTGCATTTCTCTGATGGCAAGTGATGATGAGCATGTTTTCATGTGTCTGTTGGCTGCATAAATGTCTTCTTTTGAGAAGCGTCTGTTCATATCCTTTGCCCACTTTTTGATGGGGTTGTTTGATTTTTTCTTGTAAATTTGTTTGAGTTCCTTGTAGATTCTGGATATTAGCCCTTTGTCAGATGAGTAGATTGCAAAAATTTTCTCCCATTCTGTGGATTGCCTGTTCACTCTGATGGTAGTTTCTTTTGCTGTGCAGAAGCTCTTTACTTTAATTAGATCCCATTTGTCAATTTTGGCTTTTGTTGCCATTGCTTTTGGTGTTTTAGTTATGAAGTCCTTGCCCGTGCCTATGGCCTGAAATTGGGTTATTCTTACTCAGAGCCTCTGTCAGAATTTTACTATCTACTGTAATGGTAGCTTTGGTGCTGCATAAGCCAAGAGCCCTGGTAGACACATACAGCCTCCTAAATTTGGGCTGATTGAATCAGTTAAGTGCTCAGCTTTTTCATATTAGATTTCCTTCCTGCAGTTCATCTTCTAGGATACTGTGAAAGAGGCATGCTATTTTTTGGTATAAAGAGAGCTAAACATTGTATATTTAACTTAGTTTTAATAGAAATTCCAGAAGTGGGCCCAGTTTTGCTTAGAATATCACCGTTTTGGAGTTTTGTGAATGTTTTCTGTTCAATCTGAAAAAGTAAACAGTTGGATGGAATTTCAACAGTTGCACCAAGTACACTGAACTGCATGTTAGGACCCTGACTTTGAATGCACAGAGCTTAGCGTGCATTTTGGAAACATAAAATTACAGGCAGTGAAAATATCCTATGGATCTATTTTAGTAACTTTAAATAAAATTGATGACTTATTGATTTAGAAGGAATCTCAAGAGTTCTGTTAGTCCCTACAAAAGAATCCGAAATTTGAGGAAGGATTGCATTTAATGGCCCTGAAGAGGTAAGTGTATATTAAGCTTCAGAAAAATTATTTACAAATAGTGAAATTTAGTTATTATTGCTGTATAACAAACTATCCTAAAACATTTTTTAAATTTAATTTAACTCTTAAAAATATTTTAACTTTTATTTTAGGTTCAGGGGTACATGTGCAGGTTTGTTATACAGGTAAACTCTTGACTTGGAGGTTTAGTTGACAGATTATTTCGTCACCCCAGTACCAAGCATAGTACTCTGTAGGTATTTTTTTTTCTTCCAAACCTATCCCTTCTCCCATCCCATCCCTTAAGAAGGCCCCGGTGTCTGTTTTTCAACTTCTTCTGTCCATGTCTTTTCATTATTTAACTTCCACCTATAAGTGAGAACATGTGGTATTTGGTTTTCTATTCCTGCATTAGTTTGCTAAGGATAATGGCCTCCAATTCCATTCATGTTTCTGTAAAGGACATGCTCTCTCTCTCTCTCTCTCTTTTTTTTTTATGGCTGCAGAGTATTCCATGGTGTATATGTACCACGTTTTCTTTATCCAGTCTACCAGTGATGGGCATTTAGGTTGCTTTTATGTCTTTACTATTATGAATAGTGCTTCAACGAATGTTTGCATGCATGCGTTTGTGGTAGAATGATTTATATTCCTCTGGGTATGTACCCGGTAATGGGATTGCTGTGACAAATGGTATTTCTGGCTTTAGGTCTTTGAGGAATCGCCACACTGTCTTCCACAATAGCTGAACTAATTTACACTACCCCCAACAGGTATATGTGTTTCTTTTTCTCCACAAACTAACCAGCATCTGTTATTTTTTGACTTTTTAGTAATAGCCATTCTGACTGGTGTGAGATGGTATCTCATTGTGGTTTTGATTTGCATTTCTCTAATGATCAGTAATGTTGAACTTTTTTTCATGATTGTTGGCTGCGTGTATGTCTTCTTTTGAAAATTGTTCATGTCTTTTGCCCACTGTGTTATGGGGTTGTTTTTATTTTTTTCTTGTAAATTTGTTTAAGTTCCTCATAGATTCTGGATATTAGATCTCTGTCAGATGTATAGTTAGCAAATATTTTCTCTCATTCTGTGGGTTGTCTGTTTACTCTGTTCATAGTTTCTTTTGCTATGCAAAAGCTCTTTAGCTTATTTTTGATTTATCAACTTTTGCTTTTGTTTCAATTGCTTTTGGCATTTTTGTCATGAAATCTTTGCCAGTTCCTATATCCAAAATGATATTTCCTAGGTTATCTTTTAGGGTTTTTATAGTTTCAGGTTTTACATTTAAGTCTTTCATCCATCTTGAGTTGATTTTTGTATATGGTGTAAGGAAGGGGTCCAGTTTTAGTCTTCTGCATATAGCGAGTCCGTCATCCCAGAAAATTTTATTGAATAGGGAGTCCTTTCCCATTGCTTGTTTTTGTCAGCTTTGTCAAAGATCAGTTGGTTTTAGGTGCGTGGCTTTATATATGGGCTCTCTGTTCTGTTCCATTAGTCCGTGTGTCTGTTTTTGTGTCAGTACCATGTTGTTTCGGTTACTGTAGCCTTGTTCTACAGTGTGAAGTTGGATAATATGATTCCTCCAGCTTTGATCTTTTTGCTTAGGATTCGCTTGGCAATTCAGACTCTGTTTTGGTTCAATATGAACATTAAAATAGTTTTTTTCTAGTTTGTGAAGAATGTCACTGGTAGATGGAAAGGAATAGCACTGAATCTGTAAATTGCTTTAGGCAGTATGACCATTCTAATGATATTGAGTCTTCCCATCTAAGAGCATGGAATGTTCTTCCATTTGTTTGTGTTATCTCTGATTTCTTTGAGCAGTGTTTTGTAATTTTCATTATAGAGATCTTTCACCTCCTTGGTTAGCTGTATTCCTAGATATTTTACTCTTTTTGTGGCAATTGTAAATAGGATTGTATTCCTGATTTGGCTGTCAGCTTGGGTGCTGTATAAGAATGCTACTGATTTTTGTAAATTGTTTTTGTTTGTTTATTTTTTGAGACACAGTTTCACTTTGTCATCCAGGCTGGAGTGCAGTGGCATGATCTTGGCTCACTGCAACCTCCACCTCCCAGGTTCAAGTGATTCTTGTGCCTCAGCCTCCCGAGTAGCTAGGATTACAGGCATGTACCACCACTCTCAGCTAATTTTTATATTATTAATAGAGACAGAGTTTCACTATGTTGGCCAGGCTGGTCTCAAACTCCTGACCTCAAGTGATCCACCTGCCCCGTCCTCCAAAAGTGCTGGGATTACAGGTGCAAGCCACCACACCTGGCCCTGATTTTTATAAATTGGTTTTGTATCCTGAAACTTTGCTGAAGTTGCTTATCATCTCAAGAAGCTTTGGGGCAGAAATTAATGGGGTTTTCTGGATATAGAATCATGTCATCTTCAAACAGGGATAGTTTGACTTCCTTTCTCTCTATTTGGATGCCTTTTGTTTCTACCTTTTGCCTGATTGCTCTGGCCAGGACTTCCATTACTATGTTCAATAGGATTGGTGATAGAGGGCATCCTTGTCTTGTTCTGGTTTTCGAGGAGAATGCTTTCAGCTTTTGCTCATTCAGCATGATGTTGACTGTGAGTTTGTCATTGATGACTATTCTTATTTTGAAGTATGTTCCTTCAATGCCTAGTTTATTTGAGGGTTTTTAACATGAGGGGTTGCTGAATTTTGTCAAAGGTTTTCGTCTTTAGAATTTTATCAAAGGTTTTCGTCTCATCTAAAATGTGATGAGACACATTTATTGATTTGTGTATGTTGAACTAACCTTGTATCCCAGGTATAAAGCCTACTTGATCATGGTAGATTAGCTTTTTGATGTGCTGCTGGATTTGGCTTGCTAGTATTTTGTTGAAAATTTTTATATAGATGTACATCAAGGACATTGGCCTAAAATTTTCTTTTTTTGTTGTGTCTCTGTCAGGTTTTGGCATCAGGATGATGATGGCCTCATAGAATGAGTTGAGGAGGATTCCCTCCTCCTCAATTTTTTGGAATAGCTTCTGTAGGAATGATCCTAGCTCTTCTTTGTACATCTGGTAGAATTTGGCTATGAATGCATCTGGTCCTAGACCTTTTTTCGACTGGTAGGCTTTTACTGTTTCAGTTTCAGAGGTCATTATTGGTCTGTTTGAGGATTCAATTTCTTCTTGGTTCAGTGTTGGGAGGATGTATGTGTCCAGGAATTTACTCATTTATTTTAGATTTTCTAGCTTATGTGCATAAAGGTGTTCATAGTTCTTTCTATTTCTGTGGGGTTAGTGGTAATGTCTCCTTTGCCATTTCTGATTGTGGTTATTTGTATCTTTTTTCTTTATTAGTCTAGCTGTCAATTTACCTTCTTAATTTTTTGAAAAAAAAAAAAAAACTCCTAGATTCATTGACCTTTTGTATGGTTTTTGTTGTCTCTATCTCCTTCATTTTAGCTCTGATTTTGGTTATTTCTTGTCTTCTGCTAGCTTCGGGGTTGGTTTGTTCTTGGTTCTTGAATTCTTCTAGTTGTGATGTTTGATTGTTAATTTGAAATCTTTCCAACTTTTTGATGTGGGTGTTTAGTGCTATAATTTCCCTCTTAACCCTGCCTTAGGTGTGTCCCAGAGATACCGATTTGTTGTGTCTTTGTTCTCATTCGTTTCAAAGAACTTCTTGATTTCTGCCTTAATTTCATTATTTACCTACGAGTCATTCAGGAGCAGGTTGTTTAATTTCCATGTAATTGTATGGCTTTGAGCAATTTTCATGGCCTTGATTTCTATTTTAATTGCATGGAAGAGTATGGTTGGTTATAATTTCACTTTTCTTCAGTTTGCTGGCGGTTGTCTTATATCTGATTCCATGGTTGATTTTAGAGTATATATATGTGGTGATATGGTTTGACTGTGTCCCCAACCAAATCTCATCTTGAATTGTGGTTCCTATAATTCTCACATGTCATGCGGGAGACCTGGTAGGAAGTATTTGAATCTTGGTAGCAGTTACCCCCACACTGCTGTTCTCATGATAATGAGTGAGTTCTCACGAGATCTGATGGTTTTATAAGGGGCTTTTCCCCCTTTTACTCTGCACTTCTCCTTGTTGCCACCATGTGAAGAAGGACGTATTTACTTCCCCTTCTGCCATGATTGTAAGTTTCCTGAGGCCTCCTCAGCCATGCCGAACTGTGAGTCAATTAAACTTCTTTCCATTATAGATTACCTAGTCTCAGGTATGTCTTTATTAGCAGCGTGAGTATGGACTAATACATGTGGTAATGAAAAGAATGTATATTCTGTCTTCTTAGGGTGGTGAGTTCTGTAGATGTCTATTAGATCCATTTGGTCAAGAGTTTAATTGAGGTCCTGAAACTATTAATTTTCTGCTTCAGTGATCTAATACTGTCATTGCGGTGTTGAAGTCTACCACTATTATTGTGTATGAATCTAAGTCTCTTCATAGGTCTCTAAGAACTTGTTTTATGAATCTGGGTGCACCTGTATTGGGTGCATATAGATTTAGGATAGTTGAATCCTAAATTTTTAGGATTTAAGAATTGTTGAGGGGGGTGCAGCAAGATGGCCGAATAGGAACAGCTCCAGTCTCCAGCTCCCAGTGCGAGCGACACAGAAGACAGGTGATTTCTGCATTTTCAACTGAGGTACCGGGATCATCTCACTAGGGAGTGTGGGACAATCGGTGCTGGTCAGCTGCTGCAGCACGACCAGCGAGAGCTGAAGCAGGGCAAGGCATCACCTCACCTGGGAAGTGCAAGGGGGAAGGGAATCCCTTTTCCTAGCCAGGGGAACTGAGACACACAACACCTGGAAAATCAGGTAACTCCCACCCCAATACTGCGCTTTACCAAGGGTCTTAGCAAAGGGCACACCAGGAGATTATATCCCTCACCTGGCCGGGAGGGTCCCACACCTGTGGAGCCTCCCTCATTGCTAGCACAGCAGTCTGCTATCTAAGGGCAAGGCAGCAGCGAGGCTGGGGGAGGGGCGCCCGCCATTGCTGAGGCTTAAGTAGGTAAGCAAAGCCGCTGGGAAGCTCGAGCTGGGTGGAGCCCACAGCAACTCAAGGAGGCCTGCCTGTCTCTGTAGACTCCACCTCTGGGGACAGGACACAGCTAAACAACAACAACAAAAAAAACAGCAGAAACCTCTGCAGATGGAAACGACCCTGTCTGACAGCTTTGAAGACAGCAGTGGATCTCCCAACATGGAGGTTGAGATCTGAGAACGGACAGACTGCCTGCTCAAGTGGGTCCCTGACCCCTGAGTAGCCTAACTGGGAGACATCCCCCACTAGGGGCAGACCGACACCCCACACCTGACACGGTGGAGTACACCCCTGAGAGGAAGCTTCCAAAGCAAGAATCAGACAGGTATACTCGCTGTTCAGCAATATTCTAGCTTCTGCAGCCTCTGCTGCTGATACCCAGGCAAACAGGGTCTGGAGTGGACCTCAAGCAATCTCCAGCAGACCTACAGCTGAGGGTCCTGACTGTTAGAAGGAAAACTAACAAACACCAAAACCCCATCAGTACATCGCCATCATCAAAGACCAAAGGCAGATAAAATGACAAAGATGGGGAAAAAGCAGGGCAGAAAAGCTGAAAATTCAAAAAATAAGAGCGCATCTCCCCCTCCAAAGGAACGCAGCTCATCACCAGCAACGGATCAAAGCTGGATGGAGAATGACTTTGAAGAGTTGAGAGAAGAAGGCTTCAGTCCATCAAACTTCTCAGAGCTAAAGGAGGAACTACGTACCCAGCGCAAAGAAACTAAAAATCTTGAAAAACGAATGGAAGAATGGATGACTAGAATAATCAATGCAGAGAAGGCCATAAAGGAACTGACAGAAATGAAATCCATGACACAAGAAATACGTGACAAATGCACGAGCTTCAGTAACCGACTCAATCAACTGGAAGAAAGAGTATCAGCGACTGAGGATCAAATGAATGAAATGAAGCGAGAAGAGAAGTCTAAAGAAAAAAGAGGAACAAAATGAACAAAGCCTTCAACAAGTATGGGATTATGTGAAAAGACCAAATCTATGTCTGATTGGAGTGCCTGAAAGTGAGAGGGGAAAATGGAACCAAGTTGGAAAACACTCTTCAGGATATCATCCAGGAGAACTTCCCCAACCTAGTAAGGCAGGCCAACATTCAAATTCAGGAAATACAGAGAACGCCACAAAGATACTCCTCGAGAAGAGCAACTCCAAGACACATAATTGCCAGATTCACCAAAGTTGAAATGAACAAAAAAAATGTTAAGGGCAGCCAGAGAGAAAGGTCGGGTTACCCACAAAGGGAAGCCCATCAGACTAACAGCAGATCTCTCGGCAGAAACTCTACAAGCCAGAAGAGAGTGGGGGCCAATATTCAATATTCTTAAAAGAATTTTCAACCCAGAATTTCATATCCAGCCAAACTAAGTTTCATCAGTGAAGGAGAAATAAAATCCTTTACAGATAAGCAAATGCTTAGAGATTTTGTCACCACCACGCCTGCCTTACAAGAGACCCTGAAGGAAGCACTAAACATGGAAAGGAACAACTGGTACCAGCCATTGCAAAAACATGCCAAAATGTAAAGACCATCAAGGCTAGGAAGAAACTGCATCAACTAACGAGCAAAATAACCAGTTAATATCATAATGGCAGGATCAAGTTCACACATAATAATATTAACCTTAAATGTAAATGGACTAAATGGTCCAATTAAAAGACACAGATGGCAAACTGGATAAAGAGTCAAGACCCACCAGTTTGCTGTATTCAGGAGACCCACCTCACATGCAGAGACACACATAGGCTCAAAATAAAGGGATGGAGGAAGATCTACCAAGCAAATGGAGAACAAAAAAAAAAGCAGGGGTTGCAATCTTAGTCTCTGATCAAAGATCAAAAGAGACAAAGAAGGCCATTACATAATGGTAAATGGAACAATTCAACAGGAAGAGCTAACTATCCTAAATATATATGCACCGATATATATATTCAGGAGCACCCAGATTCATAAAGCAAGTCCTTAGAGACTTACAAAGAGACTTAGACTCCCATACAATAATAATGGGAGACTTCAACACCCCACTGTCAACATTAGACAGATCAACAAGACAGAAAGTTAACAAGCATAACCAGGAATTGAACTCATATCTGCACCAAGCAGACCTAATAGACATCTACAGAACTCTCCACCCCAAATCAACAGAATATACATTCTTCTCAGCACCACATCACACTTATTCCAAAATTGACCACATAATTGGAAGTAAAGTACTCCTCAGCAAATGTACAAGAACAGAAATTATAACAAACTGTCTCTCAGACCACAGTGCCATCAAACTAGAACTCAGGACTAAGAAACTCAATCAAAACCGCTCAACGACATGGAAACTGAACAACCTGCTCCTGAATGACTACTGGGTACATAACGAAATGAAGGCAGAAATAAAGATGTTCTTTGAAACCAATGAGAACAAAGATACAACATACCAGAATCTCTGGGACACATTTAAAGCAGTGTGTAGAGGAAATTTTATAGCACTAAATGCCCACAAGAGAAAGCTGGAAAGATCTAAAATGGACACTCTAACATCACAATTAAAAGAACTAGAGAAACAAGAACAAACACATTTAAAAGCTAGCAGAAGGCAAGAAATAACTAAGATCAGAGCAGAACTAAAGGAGATAGAGACACAAAAAACCCTCCCAAAATATCAATGAATCCAGGAGTTGGTTTTTTGAAAAGATCAACAAAATTGACAGACCACTAGCAAGACTAATAAAGAAGAAAAGAGAGAAGAATCAAATAGACACAGTAAAAAATGATAAAGGGGATATCACCACCGACCCCACAGAAATGCAAACTACCATCAGAGAATACTATAAATACCTCTACGCGAATCAACTAGAAAATCTAGAAGAAATGGATAATTTCCTGGACACTTACACTCTCCCAAGACTAAACCAGGAAGAAGTTGAATCCCTGAATAGACCAATAGCAGGCTCTGAAATTGAGGCAATAATTAATAGCCTACCAACCAAAAAAAGTCCAGGACCAGATGGATTCACAGCTGAATTCTACCAGAGGTACAAGGAGGAACTGGTACCATTCCTTCTGAAACTATTCCAATCAATAGAAAAAAAAAGAATCCTCCCTAACTCAATTTATGGGGCCAACATCATCCTGATACCAAAGCCTGGCAGAGACACAACAAAAAAAGAGAATTTTAGACCAATATCCCTGATGAACATTGATGCAAAAATCCTCAATAAAATACTGGAAACCAAATCCTGCAGCACATCAAAAACCTTATCCACCACGATCAAGTTGGCTTCATCCTTGGGATGCAAGGCTGGTTCAACATATGCAAATCAATAAACATAATCCAGCATACAAACAGAACCAAAGACAAAAACCACATGATTATCTCAATAGATGCAGAAAAGGCCTTTGACAAAATTCAACAGCCCTTCATGCTAAAAACTCTCAATAAATTCGGTATTGATGGAATGTATCTCAAAATAATAAGAGCTACTTATGACAAACCTACAGCCAATATCATACTGAATGGGCAAAAATTGGAAAAATTCCCTTTGAAAACTGGCACAAGACAGGGATGCCCTCTCTCACCACTCCTATTCAAGATAGTGTTGGAAGTACTGGCTAGGGCAATCAGGCAAGAGAAAGAAATCAAGGGTATTCAGTTAGGAAAAGAAGAAGTCAAATTGTCCCTGTTTGCAGATGACATGATTGTATATTTAGAAAACCCCATCGTCTCAGCCCAAAATCTCCTTAAGCTGATAAGCAACTTCAGCAAAGTCTCAGGATACAAAATTAATGTGCAAAAGTCACAAGCATTCTTATACACCAATAAGAGACAAACAGAGAGCCAAATCAGGAATGAACTTCCATTCACAATTGCTTCAAAGAGAATAAAATACCTAGGAATCCAACTTACAAGGGATGTAAAGGACCTCTTCAAGGAGAACTACAAACCACTGCTCAGTGAAATAAAAGAGGAGACAAACAAATGGAGGAACATACTATGCTCATGCATAGGAAGAATCAATATCGTGAAAATGTCCATACTGCCCAAGGTAATTTACAGATTCAATGCCATCCCCATCAAGCTACCAATGAGTTTCTTCACAGAATTGGAAAAAACTGCTTTAAAGTTCATGTGGAACCAAAAAAGAGCCTGCATTGCCAAGACAATCCTAAGTCAAAAGAACAAAGCTGGAGGCATCACGCTACCTGACTTCAAACTATACTACAAGGCTACAGTAACCAAAACAGCATGGCACTGGTACCAAAACAGAGATATAGACCAATGGAACAGAACAGAGTCCTCAGAATAATACCACACATCTATAGCCCTGTGATCTTTGACAAACCTGAGAAAAACAAGAAATGGGGAAAGGATTCCTTATTTAATAAATGGTGCTGGGAAAATTGGCTAGCCATAAGTAGAAAGCTGAAACTGGATCCTTTCCTTACTTCTTATACAAAAATTAATTCAAGATAGATTAGAGACTTAAATGTTAGACCTAATATCATAAAAACCCTAGAAGAAAACCTAGGTAATACCATTCAGGACATAGGCATGGGCAAGGACTTCATGTCTGAAACACCAAAAGCAATGGCAACAAAAGCAAAAATTGACAAATGGGAACTAATTAAACTAAAGAGCTTCTGCACAGCAAAACAAACTACCATCAGAGTGAACAGGCAACCTACAGAATGGGAGAAAATTTTTGCAATCTACTTATCTGACAAAGGGCTAATATCCAGAACCTACAAAGAACTCAAACAAATTTACAAGAAAAAAACAAACAACCCCATCAAAAAGTGGGCAAAGGATATGAACAGACATTTCTCAAAAGAAGACAATCATACAGCCAACAGACACATGAAAAAATGCTCATCATCACTGGCCATCATAGAAATGCAAATCAAAACCACAATGAGATACCATCTCACACCAGTTAGAATGGCAATCATTAAAAAGTCACAAAACAATAGGTGCTGGAGAGGATGTGGAGAAATAGGAACACTTTTACACTGTTGGTAGGATTGTAAACTAGTTCAACCATTATGGAAAACAGTATGGCGATTCCTCAAGGATCTAGAACTAGATGTACCATATTACCCAGCCATCCCATTACTGGGTATATACCCAAAGGATCATAAATCATGCTGCTATAAAGACACATGCACACGTATGTTTATTGCGGCACTATTCACAATAGCAAAGACTTGGAATCAACCCAGATGTCCATCAGTCACAGACTGGATTAAGAAAATGTGGCACATATACACCATGGAATACTATGCAGCCATAAAAAAGGATGAGTTTGTGTCCTTTGTAGGGACATGGATGTAGCTGGAAATCATCATTCTTAGCAAACTATCACAAGAAGAGAAAACCAAACACCGCATGTTCTCACTCATAGGTGGGAACTGAACAATGAGATCAGTTGGACTCACGAAGGGGAACATCACACACCGGGGCCTATCACGGGGTGGGAGGGGGAGGGATTGCATTGGGAGTTATACCTGATGGAAATGACGAGTTGATGGGTGCTGACAAGTTGATGGGTGCAGCACACCAACATGGCACAAGTATACATATGTAACAAACCTGCACGTTATGCACATGTACCCTAGAACTTAAAGTACAATAATAATAATAAAAAAAATTGTTGAATTGTACCTTTTACCATTATGTAATGCCATTCTCCAGCTTTTAAAAATCTATTTGGCTTAAAGATTGTTTGGTCTGAAATTAGGCTTGCAACTCCTGCTTTTTTCTGTTTTCCGTTTGCTGGGTAGATTTTCTCTATTTCTGTTTTGAGCCTATGGGTGCCATTTTGTGTGAGATGGGTCACCTGAAGACAGCATACCATGTATCTTGCATATTTACCCAGCTTGCTACTCCATGGCTTTTAATCGGGGCATGTAGCCCATTTATGTTCAAAGTTAGTATTGATATGTGTGAATTTGATCCTGTCATTGTGTTGTTAGCTGGTAATTATTCAGACTTCTTTGTGTGGTTGCTTCATAACATCACTTGTCTGTGTACTTTAGTGTGTTTTGTAGTGGCTGGTAATGGTCTTTCCTTTCCATATCTTGTGCTCCTCTCAGGAGCTCTTGTAAAGCAGGTCTAGTGTTAATGAATTCCCTCAGCATTTTCTTGTCTGAAAGGATCTTATTTTTCCTTTGCTTTTGAAGCTTAGTTTGACTGGATATGAAATTTTTGGTTGGAAAAAAATTTTTCTTAAAGAATGTTGAATATTGGCCCTCAATCTCTTCTGGCTTGTAGGGTTTCTGCTGATTGGTCCAGTTATTTTGATGGGCTTCCCTTTTCAGGTGACTTGTCCGTTCTCTCTAGCTGTTTTAAACATTTTTTTCTTTCATTTTGAACTTGGAAAATCTGATGATTATGTGTCTTGGGGGTGATCTTGAAGTATCTTGTGGTGGTTCTCTGCATTTCCTGAATTTGAGTGTTGGCCTCTCTAGCTAGGTTGAGGAAATTCTCATGGATGATATCCTGAAATATGTTTTTCAACTTGTTTTCTTTCTGCCCATTTCTTTCAGGTATGCCAGGGAGTCTTAGATTTGGTCTTTTACATAATTCTATATTTCTCAGAGGTTTTGTTCATTCCTTTTTGTTCTGTTTTCTTCCTGTCTGACTATATTATTTCAGAAAGCCAGTCTTCAATTTCTGAGGTTATTTTCTCCACTTGATCTATTCTGCTGTTAATATTTGTGGTTGCATTATGCAATTCTTGTAGTGTGTTTTTCAGCTCTGTCAGATTGGTTGCATTATTTTCTATATGAGTATTTTGACTTTCATCTCCTGTATTGTTTTATTGTGATTCTTAGCTTCCTTGGATTGGGTTTCAACATTTTTCTGAATCTTGATGATCTTCATTCCTATCCACATTCTGAATTCTATTTCTGTCATTTCAGCCATCTCAGCCCAGTTAAGAACTTTTAACTGAAAGAACTAGTGTGGTTGTTCGGAAGAAAGAAGGCACTCCAGCTTTTTCCATTGTAAGAGTTCTTGTACTGGTTCTTTCTGATTTGTGTGGGCTGATATTCCTTCAATTTTTGAAGTTGCTGTCTTCTGGATGGATTGTTTTGCTTTTGTTTTTTATTTGATGCCCTTGGGGGTTCGATTGTGGTATAGAGTGGGTTTGGTTGTCTGGCTTCAATTCTAGTCTGCTCCTGGGTCTTGCAGGAGGCCCCTCTGATTACTGCCTTTGTGTCTGCATTTCTTTTGTTGGTTGTTCTGGTCCAAGGGGCTCCCGCAGACTGGGGCTGCAGTTGAGTGACAAGCCCTATCATAGCCAGGGTGCCCTAATCTACTATCTATGTGCTTCCTGGGGGGACATGGGAGTTTCCTCTGCAAAACATCTGAGTGGCTCTCTGCCTCAATCTGGAAGTATGTTGGGGCATTGTGGGGAGGCCAGGTTGATTCTCTCGTTGTCAGTCTTGCATGCATCCCTGTGGTAAGGGTGCGTCCTCCTGGGGGCTGTCACTCACTCACCCTTTCCCGTGTTGAAGAGGTTCTCCTGGCTCTGCACTGAGCCCAGACATACTGGTGCCCAACTTTGCCCCTCTCTGTTCTCTGTGTTCCCCTGCTGCCTTGATGTATCTCATCATGGTTTCTCAGATGATCAGCGTGCAGAACCCGTGTTCACTAGCACTTTTGTTTTCTCCCCATGGGAGTGACATACATGAACTACTTCCAGTCTACCATCTTAGCCCTGCCCCCAGATATCTAGTCTAAAACTTAGTTTCTTTAAAACAATGATTTGTCTCATCATTAAGAAATAGAGGCTAAAAAGAACAAGGGAAAAAATGATGTATTATTTTTCACAATTCTGTAGGTTATTAATTGATGATTCTTCTGTGGTATGCCTTAAGTCATTCATGTGGCTTCATTCATCTGGGAACTGTACTGGAGCTGGAGGGTACAAGACTGAATCTCATTCTCAAAAGACTCTTTCCATGTGGCCTCTCATCATTCAGTAGTATAGCCTGAGCTTCTTTACTGGATGGTTTCTGGCTTCTCAGAGTAACATTCCAAGATAATCCTCAATGAATAAGTGCTCATCATGTCTCTGTTTGCATCACAGCTAAAGAAAGTCACATGGCCAGGTCCAGAGTCAGTATAGGAGGAGACTCTACAAGCTCATGAATACCAGGAATTATGGTTCACTGGGCCACCAATGTATCATTCTGCCTCAAGTGGTATAAGGCATCTTAAGTCCTTCGCATGGTTGGGATGTGAGACTAGAACCTGAACCAGTAGTATTGTGACACTAAGATACTAGATAGTGCTTCTCAAACTTTAGTGTGCAACAGAACCACTTGGGCAGACTGTTTAAAATTCTTATTCATGGACCCTAATTTTAGAATCCTTTTTCAGTATATCTGGAGAAGAGCCTAAGAATATGCATTTTTAAAAGAATCCCTGGTCTACCTGATAAACACCCAGTACAAGAGCCACTTATGAGAAATTTTGGGCAGGGAACATCTTGCATTTCCTCTGGTAATCTGCCATCATCAGAGTCAAGCCTTATAAAAGTTGATACATGATTGAAGATTCCTAGTTTGTTCACTATGGCACGTCAATAGCAACCAAGGAGATGGTTAGGAAAGAGTCACCTTTTGATTTTCAGTTGTTCTTATAACTCAGATCCCTGTGCTGGATTTTAGGTTGGTGAGAATTTTTTGGAGTAATGGAAAATGTTGAGTAATTGGGACACTCTGCTTTACACAAGTAACTTCTCTAATGCACGTTTACTTCTTTACAGCAGTTGTTTAATGAAAATAACAGTAAATCTTGATCTGTTGCTGGATAGTGCTTAGAATGATCTCTCTCTAGTGAGATTGGAATGAAACCCAGTTTCATGGAAAGAAATAGCACTGGCAAAAATGTTACATGAGGTTTTCTCAAAAGTCATAGCACAGTTTTAAGCTTTAATAACTTCAGAACTATAAATACCACAAACAATAAATATAACTTATAAGCTTAATTATTTAAATTTCTTTATACCTTTTCAGTTTTTAAATTTTGAATAATATTTAATTTCAGTGTTTTGTTTCAGTAAACATTTGTAAAAGAAATTTAGATAATTCCTATTTTTCACTTTTTTTTTTTTTTTTCTATTTTAAGATTTAGAGTCACCATTCAGGGAATGATGTTATTGAGGCAACCTGACACACATGCCTTTGGAATATTCATTTGTTGACCCAGTAGGTTCTATGTATGCACAGAGACTTCTAGGAGGAACAACATTAATGTAAGCTTTATGTAAAATTTTGATGACAGTGCCACTCCTCTTGCCTATTTTTCATTCACTTGTCTGTTAGAGGACCATGTCATTTTAGAACTCATGATAACTAATGCTGAGCATAGGTACACATGATCTAGACCTGAGGAAAACATACCTTAAAGAGTTTGTAGCAAAGATAGAATTTGCCCACTCCTTTGCTTTGGAGGATCCTCTGGTACTGGTTTTCTGTGTCTCCTCCTAACCCTTTCCACTGAAGATTAAACATCTGTGTAATTGCACAATGACAAAAGGAAGAGAAGAGTTTCTTCCTCCCATGCTGTGGTTCTGCTCTTCAGGCTTTTCTTTTTCTCTTCTACCCAGGAGCTGGGCCAGTCTTTATGAATCTGTGATCTGGGATTCAGGACACATAATGTTACTTTATCAGGATATGTTTTAAAACATGAAAACCCAAAGTAGCACGATCTCATTTTATAAGACTTTAAAAGATGATTCAAGTTACATGGCAGATTATAAATGCTGAAATTCTGGCAACATAATTATAATTGATTCTTAGGAGGAAGAAAGAGGGAAAATTTCTAAAGAAAAGGTGGTATCTTTCAGAAAGGTCTGTGAAAAGTTTGGGTTTCCAAATAATAAGTTAAAACATGGGAGAAGTTGACATGAAAAATGTTGAAGGGACATGGTCAGTGTAATTGATTTTTTAATGGATTAGTAAATGGTACCCTTCTTTGCTTTTCTATATATTCACACATCTTTCTTACTCTAGAGAACCTATGGTTCAAAGTTCTAACTTATTTTAGCTATTAGTTCTTTTCTAACCTATTACCAACTTAACATCTACTACGTCTCTTTTGACACTTAGTATATGTACTGTGACTTATATGTGTGCAAAATAGGAAGTAAGTTACTCATCCCAGTTATTTCACCAGAGCAGTTTCATGGTGGTTATTGAAGAACAGCCTTGTTATCAAAGGGAGGGATAATCTTAGGATAATGTTAGGGATTTAAATTTAAGCAGATTGGAAAGAATTAAAATGACTCTAGTGTGCTTAAAAATTACTCTTGAAATTGTGGTTACAGGTTGTGCCACAGACTTTCTTCTCTGTTTTTAAAAGTTATTCTTCAGAATATCCTGAATTTGAGGTCATAAAATCTTTAAGCCAAATCTTATTTAAGTATTGGGCTCAATCAGAATATGAAGTTTCGTATATGAAATGAAAGTTTCTTAAACAAAACAAGGTTTGGCTTTGCATCATAGATTTTTATTTAATCTGTTAATATGATTCAAAACATGCGCCTCAAATTATTTGATACAGAGGTGGGAAATGCTAAGTTTTACTCAGGAATTCATCTTAGTAGAAAAATTTAGAAATACAGACAAATGTCTATTTTAAAATCACTTACTCCTACCATCCAGAGATTCTGTTTACATTGTTGCATTTTCTTCCTTCCCTGTCAAACAGAAGGAAACACAACAAAATGAATGAATTTCATGGTAATGAACTTGAGCAAAACAAGAAAGACATGAAGCATATATGCTGTATTACTCTAATCACATAAAGTTCAAATATAGGCAAAAATCAACCATATATTTCAAGAATTCATATGTAGGTGGTAAACTATAAAGAAAAGATTATTCTAAACTCAGGTAGTTGTCTCCCCTAAGAGGAGAAAGGGTCATGATTGGGAGGCATATATAGAGGGCTTTGGGGGTGGGCTTTTGATGTGGGTGATGATAAATGCAGATGTTCACTTTAAAATGGTTTAATCTGAGCATATCTGTTATATATTTTACCATAAAAGTATATTTTATATTTTACAATGTAAAATGTATTCAATATTTTATAATTTAAAATATAAAAATTTTCAAACTATATCACCTTTTCCATGGCCAAAGGAGTAGTTATTGTGATGCTTTGTTGTCCTCAGAGACCTTACTCGCAGTAATGGTTCTGAAATGTTAGTGTGCATCAGGATCACTTGGATTAAATATAGATTCCTGGGCCCTAACTCCAAAGTATCTGATTTGGAATATCTGGTTTACAGCCCAAGAATCTGCATTTGTAACAAGTCCCCAGGTCATACTAAAGATGTTTATGCATGGACCACACTTTGGGAACCACTAGATAGCAAAGCTGTACCTATCTATAGAACCATGCTGGGAAATAGCAGAAGAAAATGGAGGCCCATATTCAGTGTATATAGTATATACTTACAACAGAAAAGCAGCAAGAATTATATGCTTTGTGACCCATGTTCTGGCATTAGTCTATTTTTAAGCCTATCTATGAATGGCAATATAAGCCTTGCCAGTGTTGAGGAAATCAGAGCCATTTAAAACAAAAGGAACAGTGTTCTTGTAATAAGATGCCTAAATTTGTGAATTTCCTTAACTGTGACTTTGGAAAGTTAGAATAAGTAAAAATCAGTGTCACCGTTTATTTAAAAAATGTTGTGCAAAGGCTATCTTTAAAAATGAGAAGATGTGTGTGTGTGTGTGTGTATTAGTAAAGAACTAATAGCTAAAATAAGTTAGAAATTTGAACTGCAGCTGGCACTACAGACAGGTGCCACAACACCTGGCTAATTTCTTATTTTTTGTAGAGATGGGGTCTCACTATGTTCCCCAGGCCGGCTGCAAACTCCTGGATTCAAAGAGTCCTCCTGACTTGGCCCCTCAAAGTGTTGGAATTACAAGTATGAGCCACTGTGCCAGGCCTATATGTCTTTTTAAAATAGAAACAAACAATAGAACTAATTATAGGTAAGGAACAACATTTATTTACTTTGTGTTGTTTATGTTAAAGTTAATGGATCCATGGTTTTGAATTATCATTTCAGTCTTCTTTCATTGTGTTTGCTTAAGAAACTAAGAGATTTCCTCAGCAGAAACCTTTTAAGCCAGAAGTGATTGGAATTCTATCTTTAGCCTTCTTAAAGAGAATAACTGTCAGTCAAGAATTTTATATCGAGAACAAAAGTAAGTTTCACAAATGAAGGAGAATTAAAGTCATTTTCAGACAAACAAATGCTGAGAGAATTTGTTACTACTAGACCAGCCCTATTGAAAATGCTAAAAGGAGTTCTAAATCTTAAAACAAAAAGGCCATTATGGACCAGAAAAGAACCTCTTGAAAGCATAAAACTCATGGGGACTATAAAACAATAACAATAAAGAAAACAAAGTATCTGGGTAACAAATAACAGGATAACTGGAACAGTGCCTCACATCTCAATATTAACATTGAATATAAATTGCTTAAATGCTCCACTTAAATGATACAGATCGACAGAATGGATTTTAAAAATGACAAACCAAATATATACTGTCTTCAAGAGACTCACCTAATATGTAAAGATTCATATAAACTCAAGGTATAGGAGTGGAAAAAGATATTCCATACAAATGGAAACCAAAATTGAGCAGGAGTAGGTAGTCCTATATCAGATAAAACAGATTTTAAGGCAACAACAGTAAAAAAAGACAAGGTCATTATATGATGATAAAAGGATCAATCCAACAAGAAGATATTATAATCCTAAATTTATATACACTTAACACTGGAGCTTCCACATTCGTAAAACAATTACTATTAGACCGAAGACATGAGATAGACACGACATAATATTAGTATGAGACTGCAACAGTCCACTGACAGCACTAGACAGATCATCAAGACAGAAAGTCAACAAAGAAATAATGGACCTAAATTACACTCTAGAACAAATAGACCTGACAAATATTTGCCAAACATTCTACTCAATAACTGCAGATTATACATTCTTTTAATCAGCACATAGAACATTCTCCACAATAGACCATATGATAGGCCACAAAACAAGTCTCCATAAATTTTTAAAAATTGAAATTATATCAAGTATCTTCTCAGACCACAGTGGAATAAAACTACAAATCAACTCCAAAAGTAACCCTCAAAACTATACAAATACATGGAAATTAAACAATCTGCTCCTGGATGATTTTTGAATTAACAATGAAATCAAGATGGAATTTTAAAAATTCTTTGAAATGAATGAGAATATTGACATAAGTTATCAAAATCTCTGGAATATAGTAAAAGCAGTACTAAAAGGAAAATTTATGGTGCTAAATACCCACATTAAAAAATCTGCAAGATGATAAGTTGAAAGCCTTAACATCATACCTCAAGGAACTAGAGAAAGAACAAACTAAACCCAAAGCTAGCAGAAGAAAAGAAACAACAAAGATCAGAGCAGATCTAAATGAATTTGAAACAATAGCAACAACAACAACAAAAATACCAAAGACCAATGACACAAAAAGTTGGTTTTCCAGAAAGATAAACAAAGTTGATAGACCATTAGCTAGATTAACCAGGAGAGGTTAAGGTAAGCTCAATTAGGAATGAAACTGGAGACATTACAACCAACCCCACAGAAATACAAAAGATCATTTGAGACCACTGTGAACACCTCTATGCACACAAACTAAAAAATCTAGAGGAAATGGATAAATTCCAGGAAACATAAACACTCCTAGATTAAGTCAGGAAGAAACAGAAACCCTGAACAGACCAAGAACAAGCAATGAGATTGAATCACTAATCAAAACAATTGCCAAGCCGAAAAAAAAAGCCCAGGGCCAGATGGATTCACAACTGAATCCTACCAGACATTTAGAGAAGAACTGGGACCAATCCTACTGAAACTATTCCAAAAGATTGAGAAGGAGGGATCCTCCCTAACTCATTCTATGAAGCCAGTATCACTCTGATACCACAACCAGGAAAGGACATAAGAAAAAAAGAAAACTACAGACCAATATCCCTAATGAACATAGATGCAAAAATCCTGAACAAAATACTACTTAATTCAAGCAGCACGTCAAAAAGATAATATACCATGACCAAGTTTCATTTCAGGGATGCAGGGATGGTTTAAAATATGCAAGTCAATAAATAGGATACATCCGATAAAAGGAATTAAAAAGAAAAACTATATGATCATCTGAATAGATGAAGAAAAAGCATTTCATAAAATCCAGCATCCCTGTATAAAAAATCTCAACAAACAGGTATAAAAGGGACTTTACCTGAAACTAATAAAAGCCATATATGACAGACCTATAGCTAACATCATAATAAATGGGGAAAAGTTGAAAGTATTCCCCTTGAGAACTGGAACAAGACAAGGATGCCACTTTCACCACTTCTATTCAGCATAGTGCTGGAAGTCCTAACCAAAGCAATCAGGCAAGAATAAGAAACAAAGGGCATCCAAATTGAAAAAGAGGACATCAAGCTATTGCTGTTCACGAGTGATATGATTGTATTCCTAGAAAACCCTAAATACTCCTCCAAAAGACTCCTGGATTTGATAAATGAATTCCGTAGTCTCAGGTCACAAAATCAATATACACAAATCAGTAGCAGTGCTATACACCAACAATGACCACGCTGAGAATCAAATCAGTAACTCAATCCTTTTCACAACAGCTGGAAAAAAATAAATGACCTAGGAATATATTTAACCAAGGAAGTAAAAGATCTCTACAAGGAGAACTAGAAAACACTGCTGATAGAAGTCACAGATGACACAAACAAATGGAAACACATCCCATGCTCATGGATTGGAAGAATCGGTATCATGAAAATGACCATACTACCCAAAGCAATCCACTGATTCAGTGCAATTTCTATCAAAATACCAACATCATTTTTCACAGAATTAGAAAAAAACAATTCTAAAATTCATATAAAACTAGAAAAAGAACCTGAGTAGCCAAAGCAATCCTATGCAAAAAACAAATAAACAAACAAAAAACAGACGTGGAGGCATCACATTACCAGATGTTAAATTATGCCACAAGGCTGTAGTTACAAAAACATCATAGTGCTGGTATAAAAGTAGGCACATAGACCAGTGGAACAGAACAGAGAACCCAGAAATAAAGCCAAATATTAAAACCAACTGATCTTCGACAAAGCATAGAGAAACACGTTGAGGAAAGGACACCTTATTTAATAAATAATGCTGGGAAAACTGGATAACCACATGTAGAAGAATGAAACTGGATGCTTATCCCTTACCTTATACAGAAATCATCTCAAGATGGTTCAAAGATGTAAATCTAAAACATGAAACTATAAAAATTCTAGAAGATAACCTAGGAAAACCTATTCTGGACTTTGGCTTAGGCAAATAATTCATGAATAGAACCCCAAAAGCAATTGCAACTAAAATAAAAATAAATAAATGGGACCTAATTAAATAAAAGAAACTTCTGTACATTAAAAGAAATAACTATCAGAATAAATAGACAACCCACAGAGTGGGAGAAAATATTTGCAATCTATGCATCTAACAAAGGACTAATTTCTAGAATCTACAATGAACTCAAGCACATCAACAAGAAAAAAAATCCCATCAAAACGTGGGCAAATAACATGAATAGACATTTCTCAAAAGAGGATATAAAAATGGTAAAGAAGCATATGAAAAATGCTAAACATTACTGATCATCAGGAATATGCAAATTAAAAGTACAATGAGATACTGCATTATTCCTGCAAAAATAGCCATTATTAAAAAGTCAAAAAATAATAGATGTTGGCATAGATGTGGTGAAAAGGGAACACCTATACACTGCTGGTAGGAATGTAAATTAGTACAAACTCTATGAAAAACAATATGGAGATTTCTTAAAGAACTAAAAGTAGATCTATCATTTGATTCAGCAATTCCACTACTCAGTATCTACCCAAAGGAAAATAAGTAATTATATTAAAGACACTTGCACACATGTGTTGATTGCAACACAATTCACAGTTGCAAACATATGCAGCCAGCCTAAGTGTCCATCAACCAATGAGTGGATAAAGAAAATGTGATATATATACCCCATGGAATACTACTCAGGCATAAAAATAATGAAATAATGTTTTTTGCAGTAACTTGGATGGAGCTGGAAGCCATTATTCTAAGTGAAGTATTCAGGAATGGAAAAACTAAAAAACATATGTTCTCACTTATAAGTGGTAACCAAGATATGGGTATGCAAAGGCATACAGAATTATTTGATGGACTTTGGAGACTCAGAAGAGGGAGGGTTGGGGGTGGTGGTGAGGAATTAAAAAACTACCTATTGGGTACAATGTACATTACTTGGATGACAGGTGCACTAAAATCTCAGACTTCACGACTATATAATTCATTCATGTGACCAAAACCACTTGTACCCCAAAAACTATTGAAATAAAAAAATTTTTAAAACTGAGATTTTCATATAATGAGAATAGCCCCTACATAATAACGTTCATGAAAATCTCCTAGAAACATGGAGTTGCCTTCTTAACGGGACATGTACTTACTCCAACCACATAGGGACTGGCCCCTTAAGATTAGGAAGCAGCTCACTCTGCCTAAAGCTGGCAGTACCCTATGCTGTAGAAACTTAGTTGTACTTTGTGATTGTGTGGTTAACTTGTTTTCTGTATTAACCTGGCTTTGACTTTAGACTTCATATGATCTATTTACCCAATCTTTTTTTTTTTTTTTTTTTGAGATGGAGTCTCGCTGTGTCATCCAGGCTGGAGTGCAGTGGCATGATCTCGGCTCACTGCAAGCTCTGCCTGCTGGGTTCACGCCATTCTCCTGCCTCAGCCTCCCGAGTAGCTGGGACTAGAGGCGCCCGCCACCGTGCCTGGCTAATTTTTTGTATTTTTAGTAGAGACGGGGTTTCACTGTTGTCTCGATATCCTGACCTTGTACTCTGCCCTCCTCGGCCTCCCAAAGTGCTGGGATTACAGGCGTGAGCCACTGCACCTGGCCTATTTACCCAATCTTACACAGTTTTCGGTTTTCAGCCTATCTACTCAGTACCCTACTTTATTTTGTTTTTCTTAGACTGTCCTTGTTTTAAACCTGTGATCTTATTTCAACCAAGGTTTAGCTGTTCTTAGCTTCCTTTGCATGCTTCGCCTGTCTTTGTTTTCACAGTGAGGAGGAACCCTTGACAACCCTTTTCTGGAAATCTTCATTCCCGCAGGTCTTCTCTGCTGTCCCTATGATGGTATGGAGCCTATTTTTACTATTTTCTATTCACTTAATTGCATCTTGATGATTTCAGTACACAAAGTCACCATATTGTGGGTATATCTACAAAGCTGTTGTTATACTGGACCAGATGCAGTGACTCACACCTGTAATCCCAGCACTTTGGGAGACTGAGGTGGCAAGATCACTTCAGGCCAGGAGTTTGATACTAGTCTGGGTAACATAGTGAGACCCTGTCTCCACAAACAATTTTTAATAATTAGCTGGGCATGGTAGCACATGCCTGTAGTCCTAGCTGCTTGGGAGGGTGAGGTAGGAGAATAACTTAAGCCCAGGAGTTGAAGTCCAGCTTCAGTAACATAGCAAGACCCCACCTCTAAAAAAATAAAATAAAATAAAATAAAATAAAGTAAATAAAGTTATTCTGTTGGTTACTCTTTTTACTACCTTGTAAGGAATGTACAGCTTGTTCTTGTTAGGAAATTGGCTTTAAGGAAAAATGTGAATTTCAGATTTGGGTATATGGTGTTAGTGGAGGATCACCAATCTATTGGATGAATTAAATCTGTCTTTTAAAAGCCTACTTTCTATTAATGTGGGTTTTATGATCAACTGATGGATTAAATTTGAGATCCATTAAGACCTAAGTGCCTTACTGGTTCTCAATTTAACAATTCTGTGGAATCCAAACTCTTATTTATTTTGATTTGCTTTTACTTTTTTTGAGACACAGTCTTACTCTATCACCCAGGCTGGATTGCAGTTGTGCCATCTCAGCTCACTGCAATCTTGGCCTCCTGAGCCCTAGTGATCCTCCCACCTCAGCCTCCTGAGTATCTGGGACTGCAGGCACCCACCATCATGCCCAGCTAATTTTTTTCTTTCATATTCTTTGTAGACATGAGGTTTTACCATGTTGCCCAGGATGGTCTGGAATCCAGACTCTCGTCTGCAATTGGTTTAATATAATTCTACAATATTTTTCCTTATTGCAAGGCAGAAAACCATAGACATTGGTAGCTTCAACCATCTGAGTGTTTCCATTAAACATTATAGGAAGATTATCAGTGAAGTGGTATTGCCTAGTAACATATTGCTGTCTAGGAGACAGAAAGCTTTTCCACCTGGTTTTTATGCCTAAGGTTATTTGTTATGCATGTTTGCCAACATTAGTATTAAATTCCTTCTGTTGAATTTAGTAACACTTGTGATTTCTTTTATACATTAGCATTGAACATTAAACTCTCATAATCTTTAGTTTTTTTATTTGGCTTTACACTAATCATATTTTAAAGATACACTAGGTCTATTTTTTAATTAAAATGACTTTGAGTTTTATTTTACTAGATTTAAATTTTAAAGGAAATCATATCCTTCCAATTTGATTTAAATTGGTTATGGTTATTAATATTAAACAGGTCTATTTCAGGCATCAGTTTTATTAGTTCATGTACTCTTGGCTACATCACAGTTAAAATTTTTCTTTCAGTTTCTTTCCAAAATAAATTGCAAGATTTCCTTGTTGACATTCTTTCATTTTTAAAACTCCTTTCATTTTATTTCCCACCACTCCTATTTGTTATAAGGATTGTGAAGCAAAGCATACAGGTAATAAATAGTGAATTGTCTTGTGTAACAGCCTGGCCTCTTCATTAAATTTCAGTTTTGTAAGTTGTTTTGCTCACCAAAGTGTCCTTTTCATCGATTCTCATGCTCGTGCATAGGGTTTTGTTGTCATCTGTATCTTGCTGTTACATTCAGTAAGTTTAACATTTGCGGTAGCGATATTTTTCAAGTGTTTCCACAGTGTAAGGGGCTCATTGGCTGCAGGATTGCTGTGAGGTATACTATAGATGATAGATACTATGATTTTCTGTTTATTTGTTTTATTTTTGCTGTTGTTCTGAGACAGAATCTTGTTCTGTCACCCAGGCTGGAGGACAGTGGCATAATCTTGGCTCACTGTAAGCTCTGTCTCCTGGGTTCAAGCGATTCTTGTGCCTCAGCCTCCCAAGTAGCTGGGATTACAGGCATATGGCACCATTTCTGGCTAATTTTTGTATTTTTAGTAGAGATAGGGTTTCTCAGTGTTGGCCAGGCAGATCTTGAACTCCGAACCTCAAGTGATCACTCACTTTGTCCTCCCAAAGTGCTGGGATTACAGGCATGAGCCACCGCACTTAGCCAGTAGACATTGTGGTATCAAGGGAAAATACTGATGCCAGGAAAGACTTTAAGATCAGAATAAGTTATTTTCACAAGAAATATTTTTGATATAGATACATGTGGTAAAATAAAACTATTAGATAATTAACTATGAAAACCAATTTTGTTAGAATTTTGAAGAATACTGTGCATCTACTTTTTAACAACTCAATTTTGTTTTGTTTTGTTTTGTTTTGTTTTGAAACGGAGTCTCGCTCTGTCACCCAGGGTGAAGTGCAGTGGCGCAATCTTGGCTCAATGAAAGCTCCGCCTCCCAGGTTCACGCCATCCTCCTGCCTCAGCCTCCCGAGTAGCTGGGACTACAGGCGCCCACCAACACTCCCGGCTAATTTTTTGTATTTTGTTTAGTAGAGACGGGGTTTCACCATGTTAGCCAGGGTGGTCTCAATCTCCTGATCTCATCATCCTCCCACCTCGGCCTCCCAAGGTGCTGGAATTACAGGCATGAGCCACCGCACCCGCCCAACAACTTAAGTTTTAACAATGTTCTCTCTATAAAGCAGTTTCCTAGAAGTATTAATAAGTAATAAAGTGATCTTTTTTCCTCCTTTTTCTGTAAGGAGAATGGTAAGACGGAAAGAAATCTTAGTCTGAATAATCAGTAAGTTAAATTAAGTGATTATCCTCTGAACAATTAAGAATTTACTAGATATACATTCTATATCTATCTTTGTTAAAGATTTTATAGTATATATTCAGAAGATCAAAAAAGATGTTACATAGCTATATATATACATATATATACACATATGTATATTTTTGCATATACATAAATTGTTTAGTTATTTAATTGAGATATATATATGCCAACTAAATATTTTGATTATTTATTTTATTATAACATAATCTTAGGCTCTAGGGCAAGCAAAACTGGGTTTAAAATTCAGTTATATCACTTACTAGCTATTAAGGGATATTGTTTAATCCTTGAGTATAGATACTCAATGTCTATAAAATGAAGATTATAATATTACTTTACTCATAGGCATTGTCTTAGTTAATTTGAGCTGCTACAATATAAATACCATAGACTGGATGTCTTAAACAACAGACATGTATTTCCCACAGTTCTCCATAGTAGGAAGTCCAAGATCAGGTCCCAGGTCCCACAGGTTCAGTTTCAGGTCGGGGCCCATGGTTTTCTTCATAGATGGCACCTTCTTACTGTGTCTTTACATGGTGAAAGGGGCAGGAGAACTCTCTGGAGCTTCTTTTATAAGGGCAGTAATCCCATTCGCAAGGGCTTTGTTCTTGCTATCTAATCACCACTTCCCCACAAAGGCCCTACCTTCATCACATTGGGAGTTAGGATCTTAATTTCAGAGGATCACAAACATTCAGTCCATAGCAGTGTTGTGAGGATTACGTGTAATAATATTTGACTAGCTTACACAATGTATAGATGAGAAAAGACTAGCTGTTTCCCCAAATTTGTGTTATCCTTTCATTGTGTAGACTTCCTTCTGGGAAGTAACTTTATTTCCTAACTTTACTGAGTTTGTTGAAAAGTTATCTCTCTTGAATTGCTTTTGCACCTTTGTAAAAAATCAGTTGGACATACTTGTGTGGTTCCATTTTGGGTTTTTTTGTTCTGTTCCATTGATCTCTATCACTGACAATACTACACCATCTTTTGGTTATTGTAGTTACATAATAAATCATGATATTGAGTAGACTAGTTACCCCTCATTTTTCTTTTTTGAAATTGTTTTATTCTAGTTCCTTTATCTTATCATGTAATTTTAGAATAATCTTATCTTAGAATAATCATAATAATGCTACAAAAAACTTGCTGGCATTTTGATAACAATTTTGTTAAACTTATTTATCAATTTAGAGAGAATTGACATCTTTATTAAGTATTCATGAATACTATGTGCTCTTCGTTTATTTAGCTCTTTCATCCAGCGTTTTATAGTTTTCATACACAAATTCTATACCTTTTTGGTTAGATTCACACCCAATTTTATTTCCTTTTTGAGTGATTATAAATGCTATTATATTTTTAGTTTTAGTGTTCAAGTATTTATTGCTAGTGTGTAGAAGTACAACTGATCTAGTATGTTTACTTTGTATCTTTCAACCTTGCTGAAATAAATAATTAGTTCTAGAATTTCTTTAGGCTATTTGGAATTTTCTATATAGACAGTCATATAATATGCAAATAGAAACAGTTATATTTCTGCCTTTCTTGTCTGTATACTTTTTATCTCCTTTTCTTGTCTTGTTGCAGTGACTTGAATTTTCCAGCACCATATTGAATCAGAGCAATGAGAATGGACATTCTTTCCTTGTTTACTGTCTTGCATGGAAAGCATTCAGTCTTTCACTATTATGTTAGTTGTGGGTTTCTGTAGATGCTGTTTATGAAGATGGGGAAGTTGTCCTCTATTCCTATTTTTTTCTTACCATTTTATTAATGTATTTTTTCAAATTTTTTTTCTGTATCAATATATGCCGTTATATATATCTATAGATAGATATGTCATCAACATATATTGATATGTTTGTGTGATTTTTCTTCCTTAGCCTGTTAATATATTGGTTGATAGTTTGAATAGTGTACCAGGCTTGCATACCTGAAATTAACCTCTCTTGGTCATAGTGTATAATTCTTTGTATATATTGCTAAATTTGTAAAATTTAAAATGTATTGGAAATTATAAAATTCCTAAAATTTTAACATTTTGGAAATAATTTCTATGTTTAGCCAGATACAGTGGTATGTGCCTGTAATCCCAGATATTTGGGAGGCTGAGGCAGGAATATTGTTTGAGCCTAGGAGTTCAAGGCCTGCGTGGTCAAAATAGTAAGACCCTTTCTCAAATTAAGTAAATAAATTATTGTTTTAAAAATTTTTTTAAATAATTTTTATATTTATATTTGTAAGGGCTATTGAAGTGTAGTTTTATTTTTTTGTACTGTCTTCATATGATTTCAATATCAGGATAATACTAGTTTTATAAAGTGAATTGGGAATTATCCTATGTATACAATTTTGAATTGCACTAACATTGTACTTTGAATTTTTTTCTATGCAATTAAATAATACTTGAAAATCTGATGTTTAATGTCTGAGTAATAAGTTAGTTGTAGGAACTTACTCTTCTTTAACTTTTTCCTGTTTTTTATTATTTAGAACTTAAAATTTTTTTATTGCTAATGATTCTGCGGTGAGCATCTTCCTATATATCGTGTGAACTTGTCCTATTTATTCTTAGAATTTGTAATAGATATAGTTTATAGACTTCTTTTCATATTGATTAAAACATAGCATTGAATATTTAGATTAGATTAAATTTCATGTTTAGATTAGGGTTAATATGTAATCATGTATTTTTTTATTATCATAAATGAGACCCTTTTATGGATCTGCAAGACCAAAACTGATTTCATACTTAATTGCCTTTTTTAATGTGTTGTTATTTGCACTGATGGTGCAAAAGCAATGGTGAGTAAAACTGCTACTGCCTTAGAATGAGTCAAGGCAGTGGCACCAAACTGTCCTAGTAGTTATTGTATTTTAACCATCATGCATCTGCAGAAAAAAAAAAAAAAAAAAAAAAGCCATACTTAGTTAAGAATATCTTAGATGCAGTAAAAATAATTTTATTACTTTTTGATCCTCATATATAGGTCTTTTTAATACTCTGTGTGAAGTAAATAAGTACACATAATGCTCCATGTAATGGTTTTAAGGAAGAGCATTTGTGAGTAATCCCGTTCACAATTGTTTGCGCTGTCAGCTCAATTAGATGCTTTTTCTTTTATGGAATACCATTTTTACTTGAAAGAATGACTGACAGACAAATTATGCTCATTCAGACTTGAGTATTTGGCAGGCATTGTCTTTCAAATTAAGTAAGCCTATCATATCAAAGAAAACAACTGACAATAGCTATTGCCAAAGATAAAATCCAAGTGAAGATAAACTACAAAGGAAAACTAAACTTAGAACCTTGAAAAACTATATTCACCACTTTCAGTTTGACAACTTCCGAATACATTGTATAACGGAATAGAAAGACTCTTCTGATGAAATTGGCGATGATATTAGCAAATTTTTAATTGATTTTTGATATATAATGAAATGAATCAGCATGCGGAAAATCTGCATAACTCAGTGAGCTGGTATTTGCCAAATGATTAACATGTGATGTTGAAAATCATGTCTGAGTCATATCATAGTTTCATTCAAAGTACATACAAGATAGACCAGTGGATTTTAATGTAACAGGGTAAAAAAAAAGTGTATTGATAAAGGTTTTAGATTATACATTGCAACAAACTTTTAAGAAACTATCACTTATCAAGTAAAGGAGAATACACACAGTTATTGTAAAAAGATTATTAAAATATTCCACCATTTTCCAACTAAATATACTCCAACCAAAACAACATATGGCAACAGATTGAAAGCTGAAGTAAATGTGAGTCCAGCTGCCTTTTATTAAGTGAGACATTAAAGAGATTTTTTTAAAAATGTGAAACAGTATCTGTCTTCTCGCTAATTAAAAAAAATACTATAATCTCTTCCTGGCCTTTTGGCTTAGATCAAATTTTTAAAAAAACTATCTCATTTTTCCTCACAAAATGTTAATTATGTTAACATTTAAAGGATTTTTATTATATTTAAATTAAATATTTTAAAAGCTTTTAAAAATTAATATTGTAAGAAATATGGATAGAGATAACCTATATAAAGGTTAAGAAACTGCCACTTGCCGGCTGGGCATGGTGGCTTATGCCTTGTAATCCCAGCACTTTGGGAGGCTGAGGCGGGCAGATCATGAGGTCAGGAGATCCAGACCATCCTGGCTAACACAGTGAAACCCTGTCTCTACTAAAAATACAAAAAATTGGCCGGGCGTGGTGGCAGGCGCCTGTAGTCCCAGCTACTCGGGAGGCTGAGGCAGGAGAATGGCGTGAACCTGGGAGGTGGAGCTTGCAGTGAGCTGAGATTGCACCACTGCACTCCAGTCTGGGTGACAGAGCAAGACTCCATCTCAAAAAAAAAAAAGAAAAGAAAAGAAAAGAAACTACCACTTGTCAAGTAAGGGAGAATAAACACACTTTAACTTATGTTATAGTAAATATTGATAGACGTAACCTATATAAAGGTCTTCAGTACTATCTAAAAGCTAAAGGGTCTATATGACCAAAACGTTTGAGAACTTCTGGCCTACAGGATAAAATCCAAACCTCTGTATAGTCCTTCTATCATGGCTTCTGCCACCTCTCCTCCCTTCTCTTCTGTCTCATTTCCTTTCCACTCTATTATTCAGTAAGATGAAGATACTTTTATTCCAGAAGAACTATGGTGTTTACATCTCCAGACCTTTGCTTAATGCTCCTTTTGCCTTGAATGTGTATTCTTCTCCAAGTCTTTATATAAAGTACTGTCTCCAAATGCCTCTTGGCATCATTGCAGTTCTAACCTCTCTGTACCTCTTATTCTACCTTTATAATTCTGTCTATTGGTATGCAATCCCATGTCACTGATTTGGTGCAGGGAGATTATTTTACTCATTCAGCCACTAGATATGCTGTATCCTCAAGGTCTGATCAGTTTCCTTCTCTATAAATGCTATATAGTATGCTTTGGGTTTCTATGTCCAAAATAATTCAGTGTCTTTCCCCTTATTAATTTGGTTTCATCATTACTTGTTTTCTTCTTAAAGGGGCTGTCATTCTTCCATTCACTTGGGTTCAAAATGTTGAAATCATCTTTTACCCTTCTTTCATCTTCATACTCTGTATCCAGTTTAATCCTATTGCTTCTTGTTTGAAAATATCTTATATTCATTACCTCCTTCTTTCTCTACTGCTGCCATCCACGCTTTGAAGTTCAAAATAAGAGAGAAAATATTTAAATATATCTTGGCCTATTTTTTTCCAACCAGCATTCTGAATGATTTCAAAAGCTTTTGCTATTCTTTCCACTACTTCTTCTTTTCTTCAGACCAGCTTGCTCATCAGTATTGCGTTAGTGACCTTCCTAAAATACTACTTTTATTTTGTATTTTCTCATTCAACATTTTTAGTAACTCTTCATTTCTTTTGGCAGTGTTTCTTTTTGAAGGAAAGCTTTTCTCATGGACTCTCAGTGTTGACATAAATTATTTTAACTTTTAGTAATACAACTTAAATATGTCCAAATTAAAACTAAATACAAATTTTTGCACATAAAACTACATAGCTAAAATAATTTGCAAATTCATAGCAAGCAAAACTATACAACAAAATTTAACTTGATAGCATTAATGTGACAGAAGATGTTATTTGCCATATAAACAAGCTTAACGTGAATATAGTACAGACTCTGAGTCAGGCATGAGCCTGTTCTACTGCGATGACTCAATTAATCTACCACTTTTCTGTCTTCAAGCTTCTGAGAAACCTTTGTTTCTATAGCATGCTGTGATATCATTTGACCTTCATTTGGTACAGATGTATCATTTGAGAAACAGATCCTTCTCTATCTTTTTCTCACCCCTCAGCCTGCTACAACTAAAATAGCACTACATGGCTATGGTAGGATAGTAAATACAAATGCACATTCAGACACTAATAGTACATGGTGATTTAGGGTCACTCGGTAAGATCCAGATGATCCGGAATATGGTGTGTGTGTGTGTGCGCCTTTGTGCACGTATGTATAAGAGACAGAGTTTTAGTTGACTTGAAAAAAAGAAACTTAGACTTTTATAGGAAACAAATGGAATCTCAAAGTCAGCCCCATTCCCCCAGAGACTATAGACTCCAATATAAAAATCACTCATCTGTGGGATAAAGACTATATTCCTCATGTTGGTATTTAAGGCCTTTATCGATTTGAATTGAACCACTTTTCCTTTTTGATTTGTTTTTCTTTTCTGTCTTCTTACTATCGTTTAAATATGCTCACACTTTCCCAGGTGTGTGCCTTCTCTCCTGTCCCTGTATAAACTCATCTGTCCACAGCCTTTAAGGACCATTCATGCTTTTCATTTCCCCTTGAAGCTTTTTCCTATTTCTTCAGTTACAATTTGATTTTTCTCCTTCTTTGAACTCTTGTTTGAATTCCTTCTGTATCTTGTACTTTGGCATTTCATTTCTTTGTATTAAATAATGCCGTTTATAATTGTTTGATTTTTATGTTCTCTACATCACTAGACTTCAGGGGCTTTAAAGGCAAAATATTATCTTAAAAGTTTTTTGCATAGTCCTCAGAACCGTTGTTGATATTCTTGAAGCATTTCCTAAGGAAATCAAATGATTAAATTGAATGCTCAGTATTCGGGATTTAATTTAGTTTCTCTTGCAAAGTGTGTGTGTTTTTTTTAATATAGAGTATAAACAAAAAGTACTTTGCTGTAAAAAATTTGCATTTCTAAGAAACTAAAATGTCTTAGAATTTTGTATTTTTGCACTCATTGTCCTTCATTTTCAGGACTGTTGGGAAAGATACTGATGGCTATCCGAGATGCAGGTTTTGAAATCTCAGCTATGCAGATGGTAGGTACTTTACAATGAACCATAATATTCATGAGGATTTTTTTCAGAAATAATCATAAAATGCTTTACTTTGAATGTTCCCTGTGTACTTGTGAACCACATTAAAAATAAAAGATATACTTACTGAACTCAGTAACCTTCCTATAGTCAAAAAATGGTTTTTGAAATGATTTTTCCCATATACTATTTTACTGAGAGAAGTAATATTCAATGATACACCTAATTTAAGCTTATAAGGTAAGTTTATACAGTTCTGGAAACTTTAGTTGCAAAATAAATAGGGACCAAAAACTGTATTTTGTTCTTATAAACAAAATGTAGAATCAAAGTGAGAAACTGTGATGAGTTTTCTGTCTTCTGTATTATTAACTAAACAGATAATGAAGGAAGAGAATCAGTTTTCATATTTTTTTCCCTAACCAGTGTCTTTTACTGGTTTTTGGACTTTCTCTCAAGACCTTCTTTGGAGTTAGTGTATTCCAGCACCTCTGTTGGCACTTGTAGCACTGGACCTTCAGAGCCTATGCTTATTCAAAATTGTGCTGCTCATACATTCCTAAGAAACCTTTCAGGGAGAAACAACAGCCACTTTGGTAGAGGTCATACCTTTGTGCTGTACTCATTGGTACATTTGACTAGAAATTGGGTAACAGATTATTATATGAATCAGATAAACAATTTGGTTTTTACAGTGTTTGAAGCCCAGCAAGTTTATGCTTTTTTGATAGTGAAATACCAAAACAGCCATTTTGAAGCTGAGAATTTTCTTACCAGTATCATTTGTATTTTCTTTTTCTGAAAAGAAACAGCTTTCTACAAAGTCTTAAGATTACCCAAAATCAAGGACCAGGACACAAAATGAAGTTCTATTTTGTGCCAATAAGCCAAAAAAAAAAAAAAAAAAAAAAAAAAAAATGGAAATAGTTTACAAAGTCATTGAGCAAAACTTGAAGACTAATGAGAAAATTGATATTTGAAGAATCTTACCTAAATTATAAAGTAATTGTCAGCCAAAACTTTCTAAAAGTATTAGCTTGGTGATATATTAACAAGATTGTAGGATGACATGTGAGCCTATTTTAAAAAATGTAGAAATGTTAGTTTTAAACACTGACCTAATTCTAGATCTGTAGCTTAGCTTGGTGATTGGGTAGAGTTTGTACTCAGTGAAAAAAATAATTTTAAAAATGATTAACTGAGCCTATAGGGAAGGCATGGTAGTGTAGTAGCAAGCACAATCATTGACTTTTAGAGTCAGAAAGATCTATTTCTGAATCTTAGTCAGCTGCTTTCTAGGCATGTGGCCTTGGCCAAATGTCAGGCCTTCTCATTCTCAGTTTTCTCATCTAGGCAATGAAATCATTATTATTTGCCTAGATGGGTTATTCTGCAGATTAAATAAAATAATCATTTCTGGCTCAAATTACTAGGTATTTAATAAATGATATCTTCTGTTAGTATTTTGTTGCATTTAACCAAACATATATGAATGTAGGATAAAACACTGAAATCCAACAGAATTTCCTCCCTATAGTCGTAATGTTGCCCATAAAAATAAATCCTCACAGCTTAAATTATTGTCCGTATAGGCAGAAATTTCTCAGTGGGTCTTCAATCCTGGCAACAATAAACAAGCAAAATGGAGGGAAAATAAAATTGGGAATTCTGAGGCTATTTTTTAAAAAAATAAGGTCTTAGTTTTTGAGAACCTTAGAATTTAACTAAATTTTATTCCTAACTAAATTTAAATTCAGCCTTGATAAGAATAAGTCATTCTAGACTGACTTTGTAAGCATATTCTTACTCATAATTCTTTTTGAAGAGTAGCAGGAAGTCCACATGACTTGTATAAGTGCTTTATCACGAACCAGACTAACTAGGGATTTTTCCGAATGCTTGGGAGGAAAATAGTATTGTTTTCTAGCTCCTCTAAAAGTCTGAACTATTTTTCTTTAGTAATATTTCTTTCTTGTGCCACTAATCTATCAATAGTGCAATTAATATTGCATATAAATCTTCTTTTGTATCAAGAATGAGATTTTATTCAGAGAGAGGTGTAGTGTAGTAAGTAGAAGTATGATCAATGGGGTTAGACTGCTTGAGATAGGATGCCAGTTCGAGGAGGTTGTATGACCCCTCTGAGTCTTAATAGTCTCATCTGTAAGGTGGAGCTATTAATACCAACTATGCAGTAAGGTGGTTGTGAGGGCTAAATGAGATGATGCATATACAGAACCTAGAATGATGCTGTTATCCATTGTTATTCTTGATGAGCTGATCTTTAATAACACTTTTTCTTCAAAGAGTAATCTATGTAAAGTGTACATTTTAGAGTAAAGAAGATATTACAAGTGTTAAGTGCTAAGTGCGGCTCATTTATTTTTCTTTTGTTGGTTGGTTTATGGTTTGTTTTGTTTCATTTTTTGATATAGTTCAATATGGATCGGGTTAATGTTGAAGAATTCTATGAAGTTTATAAAGGAGTAGTGACCGAATATCATGTAAGTATAAAAGTAAATGTAAAACATTTGTACTGTTAAATAAAAAGTATAGGATTCAGTGTTTTGGACTAAGCTCCTATCTAGGTCCCAAGTGGCCAGACTAAAAATCAATACAGAGTCATTCATACTAAAATTGTCAACAACCTAAGTTGTTATCTGACCTTCTGAGAAATCAGGAGAGAGCAAGCCAAATTTCCCAAACAGGCTAATTTCATTTGATATAATAATGAAGTTTTCTCTGCCTTTCATCCATATGACAAAAAGTAACCTGAGGTAACCTGATGTTAACCAATCAGTTATTTCCACATTACTTTCTTCAAACTATATACCTTTCATATCTCCCAAAATTCATTGCAACCAGCCTGCAGCTTCCTAAACTCAATTTTCTTCTTTCTTCTTCCTGCTCTGTGGAGTCAGACACTAGGTTCATATCCTAAATCCTGTAATTACGTGACCATCGACAATTTATTTACCTTCTTTAAACCTTGATTAACCCATTTATAAAATGGGAATAATACTATTACCTTATGAGATTGTTGTGAGAATTGAATGAAATAAATTATGTAAAACAGTCTCATATATTAAAAGTACTCAGTAAATATTACCTGCTATTATTGTTGTTTTTCTTATTATTTAGTCTACATAATTCTTTGGTAGTGGAATCCATGTTGATCATTTACACCTATATTTTCTGCTTTAACATGTACAGTCATAAAAAGATGATAATTCTTATCTCATACTGTTACTGTTATCCACTTATTATATATATTGAGTATCTGCTATATGCCAAATAATCAGTGATGAACAAAAAACATACTGCCTGCATTTATGGAACTTATGCTCTGGGGAGGATAGACATTAAATCAAATGATCCTACACATAGCTACCTAAGGACAGCAGTCAAAAGACTGTCAAGGAAACAAAAAGATTCTTTTTTTGTTTAAAAAATATGTGACTTAATTAAAAACTAGGGTGACTTAAAAAGTCTGAGTCAATTTTTGAAGGAACATGTTATGCTGTTGACAAAGTTATTTGTTTAACATGTTTTTTTCCTTTCCATTTTATACATTTTGATCAGCCTTGTATGTCTATTTTCAGTGGTATCTGTAATCAACACTGAAAGAGAATGAGTGAGAGAGAGAGACATAAAAAGAAAAAAGGGAGGAGGGAGAGAGAGAGAAAAAGAAGAAAGAAACAAACAAAGGAAAGAAAGGAGGGAGAGGAAAAAGAAGGAAACAAGGAAGGGAGGGAGAAAAGCAGACAAAATTTACTTTTCTGTTTTTGGAAAACTTGTTCATGCCTTCTGCTCCTCCTGAAAATTTGGCTCTTGACATTTATGTGTAGGCAGTACTTCAATATCATGAGACAGAAAATTAGACTCAATATAATTATCCATAAAAAATCAATTACATATGACCTTTGTGAAATAGCAAAATGACTTTGGGGGATACACTCGGGAACTCTAATGAGTAGAGTTATGAGTACCATATAAATTATGAAATCCTTTTCCTCCTCTTTTTGCTTCTGTAGTTTATATTAGGTAAGATGACTGCTTTTGGATCACTATTCAAATACATTCTGTAATAAATTATTTTACTTTGGTGTTGTGTATGATAAACCCTCCAAAGTCATGAAAATGGCTTACATGACCCTACATGGTCTGGCCTCATCTCTTACTGCTTTCCCATAGTCTCACTCAGCTCCTAGTCTCTAAGCTGATCTTCATATATCCCTACTGTACTTCTGCCTCAAAGTCTTTATATCTATTTTCACTTCTGCCTGAAGTGTTCTTTGCTATTCAGGAGGGTGAAAAAAAATATTTTTTGAGTGTTCTAGACACTGTGAGAGGCATTTTTCTTTGATCATGTTTTTCATTATACCATTTTATATAGAGAGCTAAGAATCTTAAAACAGTATACTTCTATTTTTCCCCTGTTATTCTGTGTGCTGTTGTTCCCATACATTTTACATCTATGTATGCTATAAACCCAACAATACACTGCTAATATTTTTGCTTTCAACAATTATCTTTGAAAGCAACTAAAAATAGAAAAATTAGCCAGGTGTGGAGGTAGGCACCTGTAGTCCCAGCTACTTTTGAGGCTGAGGCACAAGAATAGCCTGAACCTGGGAGGCTGAGGTTGCGGTGAGCCAAGATTGCACCGCCGTGCTCCAGCTGGGCAACAGAGCAAAACTCTGTCTCAAAAAAAAAAAAAAAAAAAGAAAAGAAAAGAAAAGAAAAGAAAAAGAAACCAACTAAAAAAAGCATTTTATGTTTATACTTACATGTTTACTGTTGCTTTGTATAGATTTATATTTTTGTCTGGTATTTTTTTCCTTCTGCCTAAAGAACTTCCTTTAATATTTCTTATGATGAAATGCTTCTGATGGTGAATTGTCTCAGGGCTTTTTTGTCTTAAAACGTCTTCCTTTTTTCTTCATTTTTGAAAAATATTTTCTCACCTGGATATAGAATACAGATTTACATTTTTTGGTCATCATTGTTGTCATCCTTATCTTTTTCCCACTGTTATATAATATCCTTCTCCCCTGCCCCCCCGCCCAACCCCCTGGCTGCTTAAAAGGCTTTTTGTTTTTGTTTTTACCTAATTTTATTGTGATGCATCCTAGTGTACTTCTGTTTGCATTTATTATCCTTGTGTTCTGTTGGATCTATAGGTTTATGGGTTTGAGCAAATTTGGAGAGTTTTTAGCACTTATTTTTAAAAATATATTTTATGTTTATCACCTTCTCTTCTGAGATTCTAATTACACATATAATAGACAGCTTGACATGGTTGCACAGCAGGGCTTTTTTCTTCTTCTTCATTTTTCTTTCTCTCTATGCTTATTTCTGAATAGTTTCTATTGAATGTCTGCAAATTTATTGCTCTTCTGCAATGTCTTATCCTGTTCGCCCCATTCAGTGTATTTTTAAATTTAGATGTCTTAGATTATATCTCTAGAAGTTCTATTTGGATCTTTTAAATATTTTTTTAATTTCTGCTCATCATGTTCATATTTCCTTGTATAATTTGAGAATGTGGAACTTATAATAGCTGTTTTAATATCCTTATGTTATTATGTCATTTAATTGCTGGGTATATTTATTGAGTTTTCTTCTGGTAATTGTTAGTATTTTCCTACATATTTGCCTGCCTGGTAATTTTTTATTGGATGCTGCATATTGTAAAATTTACAGTGTTACACGGTAGATTTGTAAAGAGTGTTCAATTTTGGCCTGGCACTTAGTTAAATCACTTGAAATCAATTTGAAACTTTTGAGTCTTGCTTTTTGTCTTTGTAGGATGGGTATAGGGCATCTTATAATCTAGGGCTAATTTAGGTCAACTACTATGGTGCAGTACCCTTCTGAGGACTCTCCCTGATGCTCCATGTATCATATAAAAAGGCCTTTCACTCTGACTGGTAGAAACATAAACTCCTCTCAGCCTTGTGCTGTCTCTGAGCTGTTTGGTCTACTCTGTGGCAATTCTTTCCCCAGCCTCAGGTAGTTTCCTCTACACATGTGACAGATTAGTAGCCAAAGACTCATGGGAACTCCTCTGCAGATCCTGTAGCTTATTCTCTGCATACTCCCCTCATCTCTCCAGTATTCTTCCCTGAAAATAAGAGCTACATTGGCCTCCCTGAAGTCCAAGCTTTGTCTTTTCAACTCAGAGAACGTTGGGCTCTGTTATGTTTCCTCTGCCTGGTCTACTGGTCTGGAAACGGCCTCTAGACAGTAAGACAGAGCAATTCTACAGCTCACCTCATCTGTTTCCATACTTTCAGGGGTCATAGACCTGTGCTGCCCATCACCCACTGTATGAAAACTATAGTTTCATATATTTTGTCTAGTTTCTAGATGTTTAATGTGGTAGAATAAATCTGGTCCTATTATTTTCTTGTTGCTAGAATGCGTTATGATTCTTAAAAGGTTTTTTAGGATAAAACATTTGAAATTTATATATATATATATATATTTAGTAATGTGAATTCAACAACATTGTATTCAAGAAGGCCTTTGCAAGGAAGATATATTAGAAGATCATTCCAAATAATGAAAGTGTTGGATAATAAAACATTACGTTAAAATGTGATAGGAATGGAGAAGAAGAGCATATATAAAAAATATTCTTCAAGGAAAAATGGACAGAATTTGGGAACTGCTTGATGTGTGGGATATAAGTGGGGAAGAAGTCACAGATGACTTTAAGGACATTAGTGGAACAGTGTCACAATTAAAACAGGAGAGTTAAAAATTGTTAAAATTCTTTTCATTCTTTTATATTAAATTTCATAGGACATGGTGACAGAAATGTATTCTGGCCCTTGCGTAGCAATGGAGATTCAACAGAATAATGATACAAAGACATTTAGAGAATTTTGTGGACCTGCTGATCCTGTAAGTAATTGTTTAAAATATTAGCCTACTTTGTGTTATCTATTCACTATTTTAACAGGTTTATAATTTTTCGTTTGTTCCTTTAAGTAAATAATATAAAAGTGAATATAATATACAAAGTTTTAATTCAAAATGGCACTTTACAAAATTCATTTTTACATAACATTCGAAGAAAGATAATTTTTTTTTGTTAACTTAGTGACAATATAGAATAGGCAGAAGCATTTACTATGGCATTTTCTTTTTTTCTTTCTTCTTGCTAAATTGTCCAGGTAAATATGTTTTGCAAGCTTCATAATAGAAAGTATCTAAGGTATTACATATCCTTTGACATAGGGGGCCATAAAGAAAGCTCTTATAATACAGTGGCAGCATACCAATACATAAGTAAATATGATCAATGGGACTTATATGAAATTTGGTGTTCACTAGTATACCTTTCAATTTGCTTTGGGTTTTCTCCCTAAAGCAAACTACTTTTTCTTGGACATTTGACTCTGTGTGTGTGTGTGTGTGTGTGTGTGTGTGTAGGTGTGGGGAGGGTGACAAGTAGAAATAGCATTAGAACACTGTGATAAAGCTCTATGCAAATATTAGAAACTGGATAGGATTGTGGGAAGCATTACTGATTTAAACACTAACCTTAATTTAAATGGACTGTTTCCTGTATTTTACTATTATTTATAAGTAGTTTATTGAAGATGAGCAGCCAATTCAATTTAATTTTATTCAGGACATTATTTATTTATTTATTTATTTTTAATTTTTTTTTTTTTTTTTCAGACAGAGTCTCACTCTGTTGCCCAGGCTGGAGTGCAGTGGTGCAATCTCGGCTCACTGCAACCTCCACCTCCCAGGCTCTAGTGATTCTCCTGCCTCAGCCTTCTGAGTAGCTGGGACTACAGGTGTGTGCCACCATGCCTGGCTAAGTTTTTGTATTTTTAGTAGAGACGGGGTTTCATCCTGTTGGCCAGGCTGGTCTTGAACTCCTAACCTCAGGTGATCAGCCCGTCTCAGCCTCCCAAAGTGTTGAGATTACTGGCATGAGTTGCTGTGCCTGGCCATTTATTGAACACCCTTAGATGTAAGACAATAAATCCACAGCATCTATCAAGAAATCAGCTTGTGTGAAAGTGCTGCTAGATTAAGCCCAGTAGGGGTGAACAATACTCCTGTTTTCAATGTTCTAAAAGTGTGTATATATATATTCATTCAGTAAATGTTCTTTGAATAAATACCTAGAAAAAAATGGGAATCAGCATTCTTTTTTCTTTTTGGGACTCTTCTTTCTATGATCATGAACCTGCTCACTCCCCAGCTCCTCCCCAGTGACCCCATCCTTTATCATTCCTTGCTCTGTAAGTGATCTAAAAATCTAAAAGATCTTTTAGAACACTTACAGTGCCACATGCAAATAAGGATATTGTTATTTTAGTAAAATTCAAGTGTTGGATTGTGTAGCAATGAAGCAGTTAATATGACCTGAAAGTAGTTAAGAAAACTTAAAGGAAGAGATATATAAACAGGTGTTAGAAAGACAAATTAGGGCACAAAGAGAATGGGAAAAGATCTAAAGCATGTGTAAAAACACCAATGAGGAAATTTGCAAATTTACTATGGTATACAGCAAGAATATTTTCTTGACTTCAGTGGGAAATACATAGCTGGAAGCACAAGGAAATACATTTTCTTAGAGGAAATATGGTAGAGAATTCTGGTAGAGATGGGTATGATTTTAGCCTTAGAAGGCAGGATAAAAATTATAATTCTATTTAATTTGAATCCCATATCATAGGAAATTGGAATTCCTTGTATGCAGCTTAATTTTGACTATACTGAATTGTTACTTTGATGCAACTAGATCAAACTAAATTGGAAGAGATTAAAGACGGAGTTTCTAGAAATAGAAAGAGACGGACCTGATGACATCAATAGAGAAAGTTGGGAGGACCTCCTTTATATCTTTTTGGGGAGAAGGAATAGATACTTAAATAATACTTGTGGTTGTGATAGAGTAATGATTACAGGGTGACTCTGTTGCAGAGGACATTGAGAAAAATTGGTAATGATGCTGTTTATTGAAAATTAATCATAAGAAATTAGGAAGGGATTGATTTTTGGCTAGATGAGTAAAGGTAACTCAGTTTTTGCCATTTTTGACATTTTAAATTTCTGATTTCTGTTTGATGGGCAAGAGGGTTTTTTGTCCTTTTTTGTAAAGTAAGTGAAACTGTGAGTGATCAGCTTGATCTAACAAACAGGAGTAAATTAAAGAGACAAAAACTGAAACAAAAAAGGAAAGAAATAAGATGATTCATTATTTTGTTCTCTCATGTATTCAATAAATATTTATTGAGCCCATGTCAATATTTGTGAATACAGAGATAGAAGCCCAGGCTGGGTATGGTGGCACACACCTGTAATCTCAGCATTTTGGGAGGGTAAGGCAGGAGGGTTGCTTGAGGCCAGGAGTTGGAGACCAGCCTGGGCAATATAGTGAGACCCTATTGCTATAAAATTACATATATATGTGTGTGTGTGTGTGTGTGTGTATACACACATAATTATATATATTTTTTCTATATTTTTGTTGTATATATTATGTAATAAAGTTGTATATAATATAAGCCTCAAAGATCTTAGCCTGTGAGTAAACAACTGTAAGTGGCTAATTTCCATGCAGTATGGCAATTGCATTGTTAGATATTTGCAGGTACTGTGGGAACCCAGAATTATAGCACTTAGCCTGGGAATGTGTGAAACAATGGTTTGAATGTGTCCCCCAAAAGTTCATGTGTTGGAAACTTAATCCCCATATGTGTATGTTGATGGTATTTGGAAGTGGGGCCTTTGAGAGGTAATAGGATTAGATAAGATCATCATGGTGAGGCCCCCATGGTGAGACTAATGGCTTTATGAGAAGAGGAAGAGAGACCTGAGCTGACATGCACACTCTTGCCCTATGGCCATGTGATATCATTCATCATGTTTTGACACAGTAAGGCCTTCACCAAATGCTAGTGCCATGCTCTCAGACCTTCCAGCCTCCAGAACTTACAGTTATTTCTTACAGAAATAACTTTTAAAAAAATATTTTCAAATGCTCTCACCCAGCAGAAATACATTTATTTTCTCCAGAAATTGCCAGTCTCAGATATTGTAGCAAAAGAAAATGGACTAAGATATGTGACAAAGGTCAGGGGAAACATGGCTTCTGAGCTGAAGTGTAAGGAATTAGAACTTAGCTTAGTGATGAAGGTGGGAAATGATATGGTTAAAGTTTTGAATGCCTAAAACAGCAACACTGTGGGACTACAGCAAGCTCTTTATTACCGCTGGAACTAATGTTCAGTGCAAGGAATAATAAAGGATGGGGTCATTGGGGAGGAGCTGGGGAGTGAGCAGGTTCATGATCATACAAAGAGTCCTGAAAAGAAAAAAAAATGCTGATTCCCATTTTTTTTCTAGGTATTTATTCAAGGAACATTTACTGAGTGAACAGTATGTACAAGGCTCACTCCTAGGTCCTGTTTCTGGGGCATAGTAAAGGTGACTAGAACACGTTACATTTCCTTAAGGACCTCGTAACCTCATGATAGCTCAATCTTGAAACTCTTTCAGGGCCCTGAATCTTGTCTCATTAAGCATGGATGGCATTACTCTATTATGTTTTTTTGGTTCATTTTAGTTGTTTATAGGTTCCTCATAGCATTATAGAAAGTTGCACCACAGGGATTTTAAAATTTGGAACTGATTTTACATGTAAAATGTTAACAGTAGTTGTCCTTAGGAGGTGGAAATATGATAATGTTTCAGTTCTGCTTTCCTATATTTTGCAAAATTTCTTTGAAGTCTTATATGACTTTTATAATAAGAAAAATGCTTTTTATCTTGAAACCTGAAAGTTAATGAACTTTTGAATGAGGAGGCATATACTTATAAGAACTAATTCTCTATGTCTCAGACTCCTGAGTTATATTCTGTTTCCAAGTGGAGATACAGGGTGTCAGGCAGGACTGTATGCCTTTGATGGGTGTTTTCAAATCAGAAGAAATACTTTAGTAGTTACATTCAAACTATGTTTTGAGGACGATAAAATGGCTCTTTCTCTTTGGTCTCAGAATTTCAAAATCCATTTGATTCCTTTTCTCCATTCTTGTCTTTTCCCCTTTTCTCTCCACCTTGCCAACAAATGGATATTGAATGCTTACTCCATGCCAGTAACTGCTAGGTGCTACTAGGTCTATATTAATGATCAAACCAATATAGGTTTGTTTTTTGAAGAATGTATGATCTAGCTCTAGGAAGAGATAGAATCAATAATTAAATAGTAATCTTACCTTAAACAGCAGATGTGCTAGTCTATTCATGTATTGTCTTTTCTTAAAATAATTTAGAAATTCATTTCTTCATTGCCTAGTCTTTCCCATATCTAAAGAAAGACCCTTGGTGACAAGATGTGCAAATATAATTAGTGCTTGGAAGATGGCCACGTACCTAATGGCCATGCAATAAATGTTTGATGAATTAATGAATAAACTGGCTATATTGTATATATACCTAACATCTGGTACTAACTTATTATTTAAATATTTTTTCTATCAAAATGGGTCCTGCTTCAAACAAATTATATTCTAAGATATAGAGCTATTTTATAAATTGATTCAAAGGAAAGTTCAGCCTAACAGTGACCATTAAATCAGTTTGTAACTATATATGTTGCAGATTGACATCATTTTACCATTGATGTCTGTGCTTTTGGCATATTCTTCCCCTTCCTGATCTTATAATAGCTGGAAGGAACACTCATTATGTATTAACAAAATTTCTTTCAGTCCTTCTAGAAGAGGTGGCCAAAGAGGAGAGTGGTGCACAAGACAATTCATTAGGGAGGGGGGAGATATTAGACTTGTAATTTCTATTTACTATCTACAAAGTAAAATGAGATTAAGTTTTAATAAAATATAATGTGTGGACTGATAAGACTGCATTTCTATAATTTATTTAAAATATCTGCTTAAAGCCCTGCAGTGGCTCCCTATTATCTTCCATAGAAAGGCTTTCAAAGTCCTCCATGAAACAGCCTTTCCTACTTCTAGCCTCATTTCTTGCTGCATTTTGTGTCCTCTGCATTTGCACTTTACCCTCCACTAATATCAAACTGGGCCGGGCAGGGTGGTTCCATCTGTAATCCCAGCACTTTGGAAGGCCAAGGCAGGTGATTCACTTGAGGTCAGGAGTTCGAGATTAGCCTGGCCAACATGGCGAAACCCCATCTCCCCTAAAAATATAAAAATTAGCCAGGCATGGTGGCGGGTGCCTGTAATCCTAGCTACTCAGGAGGCAAAAGCAGGAGAGTCGCTTGAACCCGGAAAGTGGAGGTTGCAGTGAGCTGAGATTGCTCCACTGCACTCCAGCTTGGGTGAGAAAGTTACTCTGTCTGTCTAAAAAAAAAAAATTATACATATGTATATCAAACTGTTTATTCTTCCTTAATAAACCAGTGTCTTTCTTCATTTTTTCCTCTGTTTCTGTATCCTCTTATTATCTTATTGACAGAGATACTTCCTCTCTCTCAGCTATAGAAACTTTGCCCAAGCATCTGGGAATTCAATATTGGCCCCATCACCCTCAGATAGAATGGCTACTTCCTCTTTTGTGGCCTCATTTTACCCTATATATATTATGTTTATATCACCTGTTAAATTTTACTGTATTTATTTACCATCTGTCTACTCCCTAAAATTGTGGCCTAAGATAATGTTTTATTCATCTTAGTATTTCTAGCATGTAGAAGAGTACCTAGAATGTGGAAAGCACTTGATAAATAGTTGATGGTGGAACAAATGAATTGAAGAATATGTCTAGAGTCATGTACTGGACAAATGAATGGACTTTTTGAAATAGAATATGGTCCTATTAAAAAACAAAAAAAGAGTCCAGAATTTCCCCCAGACTTTTGAATTTGCCTTGTTTTCACCACTCATATTGTAGTATAGCATGATATGTAAAATATTACAGATCTGTTAAATATGTATGTATAAATGTGTATATATGTGTATATATGTATATATTCATATATCTGTATTCATATATACATATATATGAATATCCAAAATCTGTTAAACAGGAAATCTAAGAAGAGGAGAGCATCCACACCTGAGAACAGCTTAGCGTAAGATGAGGATGGTTCAGACTTGGAAAGTGAACCTGGTATGGGGTTTTAGAGCCAAGGTGGGGTAAGCATAGTTTCCCTGTAGAAGGAGTGGCCTGGCATAGGGTGCCTGATCTTATGCACAGAGAGGAGTGCCTGTGATCCTGGGGAGCAGCCTGGCATGGGGAGTCAGAACCTGAGTGAGGTGAAGAGAGCATTCACATGTGGAGGCAGCCCAGTGCCAGATGGGCATTGATACAGAAGGGAGATCTGGCCTGGTGTATCAGAGCCTGATTGGCATGACCAAGGCATCCGGGTGAGAGGCATCGTCTGGGGCCTGCGTGAGATGAGAAGAGCATCTTCATGGGGAATAGGTGATGACAGATATGGGAGATTGGTTATATGTGGTAGAATTGATCAAATAACTAAATAAATTAAAGATAGTAGGAGCCAGATTTCTCTCAGAGGAGAGATATACAAATACAGAAAATGAGAAAACTGCAATGAACTTTGTGTTCGAATTGGAATTGGAGATATGCTATGAAGTCATGGCTTTCAATATACACAGATTAAATGTAGAAATAAAAGATATAAATGTGTGTATGTGTACACACTCAGAAAAATACATCTATATATATGTATGCATGTGTTCCCATACACATATTCCATAGCAAAGAACATACCTAGTTTCCAGATCTTGACCTCTAAATAGCATTCTTCACTATAGAAAATGAAGATCCTCAGAGAAATGAAATGGCAAATTCCAGAACTGGGGGAAGGAAAATACAATATGATCTTTGAAAATCTTATTATGTCAGAGTAATGGTGACATGTCAATAGGACACAGAAGCCAACTTGAAGGGGTTCCACTACGTGAATCGAAACCAATTTTAGCATCAAAGTAAATAATGATAGCAACACATTATAATCTGTTCACTGTTACTAAAATAGGAAATCAAGAATTTAGACAAATAGTAATTAATTAATTAACCGAAATTTTGTTTAAAATAGGATATACATAGTTTCAAAATCCCTTCCCACAAAAGATTTACTAATTACAATAAAACCCCTTAATATTATAGTTAATAATGTTAACATAGGCTGGCAGACAGTAAGAAATATTAAAAAAATAGTGATCAAAATGAATATTATAGATTGAAGGAAAATCAAATCATGTACCACAAGATAGGATGAAATAAAAAGAATATAACATTATTTGTTATATTCCTGCCAAATATTTATAACTGAATTCAATTATACAGAAATATGACATGCCCATGGCCTCTAATCTTTAGAAATATGAAGGTCACAAAGTTGAAGAAAGACTGAGGAACTATTTGGGACTGAAAAACACTGAAGAGACATGATAACTAAATGTAGCATGTGATTCCAAGTCAGGATTCATTGGCCATAAAGGACATTATTGAGATAATTAGTGAGACCTCACCGGGGTCTAAGTATGAAGACTGTATCATGGTTATATAGGAGGCTGTACTTATTGGTAAGAAATATAAACTAAAATATTTGGAGGTAATGGAGCATCAGGTTAGCAACTTATTTTTGAATGATTCATAGCAAAAACAAATTATCTGTAGTCTATTAGTAACTTTTCTATTAATTTACAATTCTTTCCAAATAAAACTTAAAATGTAAAGCTTTTACAACTTAAAAATAAGTAAATAAACAAAATGTCATTGTCTGTGAAGTCAAGACCAGCTCCACTGAAAATGTGAAAGAAATAGATTATATTGCTTGGCTCCTTCCTCTCCTTGCCATAGTCCTGGGATCTCAGCCCTGGGTTCCTCTACTTTCTTAACAGAACAGAGTCTCTAAGCAGGTCAGGTCAATTTGGTCACACTGAGAAACAAATTACTATTCAGAATCAATATATTACCATTCCCTTAGGCTTTTCCTTTTCCTTTACTTTTTAAACAGATTATTTTTATTTTAAAAGAAAATTTCAGTTTTGGAATTTTAGGTTCCAGGAAGCTAAGAGAAAAGAAGCTGACTTACAGGACTTCATAGTTGCCCTTCAATCCTTCATGTATTCATAAATGTTTGAGTACCTAACTGTGTGCCAGGCAGTATTCTAGGCACCAAGGACACACCAGTGAACAAAACAAATGAGAAAGTGAGAGAGACAGAGAGATAAAATCTTCTCAGTGGGCGCCAAGCTTACATTCTAGTTGGAGACAGATAATAAACAAAAAATAGAATATGTAGTATTTCATATGATGAAAAATGAAGAAAGGAAGCGATCTGAGTTAAGGAAGTGTAGATAGGATTTGATTATATGTTGGAGTCATCAGAGAAGGTCTCACTAAGAAAGTGATATTTAAGAAAAGATTTAGCCAGGCACAGTGGTTCATGCTTGTAATCCCAGCACTTTGGAAGGCTGAGGCGGGAGGATTGTTTGAGGCCAGGAGTTCAAGACTAACCTGGTCAATATAGCAAGACCCTATCTCTATTTAAAAATAATAATAATAAAAAAAAAACAAACAACAACAACAAACCAGACTGGGCAACAAGGTAAAACCTCGTCTCTACAAAAAATACAAAAGTTGCCAGGCATGGTGGCACATGCCTATAATAGGTCAAGGCTGCAGTGAGCCATGATCGCACCACTGAACTCCAGCCTGACTGACAGAGTGAGACCCTGTCTCAAAAAAATTTTGTGTGTATGTGCATGTGTGTTCAAGTTTATATGTATATAAATATATGTAAATATATGTATATATTCTACTGGCACATATACTACCTAGCACACAGTATATATGTATACAAATATATTTCCATATATTTGTATACCTATAAAGACTTGAATATATATAAATATATGTAAACATATATGCATATATTTATATACATATAAAGCTCTTGTAAAAGCCAGCCATGCTGATTTCTCACTGAAGAGCATCCTAGGCAGAAGGAACAGCCAGTGCACATGCCTTGGAAGAGGAGCTTGCTTGAGGTAATCTAGGAACACCATGTAATGAGCAAGGTAGAAGATAAGGTCAGAGAGATGAGGGACAGAGCAGACCTCATAGGCTCTCATACTGGCTTTAGTTTTTACTCTAACTGGGGCTATAAGTTATTGAAGAGTTTAGAGAGTAGAGTGACATAATTTGACTTTAAAAAGAATCATTGTAACTAGTGTATTGAGAATAGTCTAAAGACAAGAGTGGAAGTTATAATCCAGGTACAAGATGATGGTTAGTTGGACCAGGATGGTGGTAGTAGACACGGTGAGAAATAGTCGGGTGTTATTTACCATGTGTTTACCTTTTTTACTTTTTATCTCAAGTGGATGAGTAGATGAAGGTTAAATTGATGAAATAGAAAAAGGGAAATGGAAGAATCCTTAGTTCTATGGGGTAGACATGGAATAAAACAGAATTCTCTCTATTCTGTTATGATTTTATCTCACTCTATTGATGAGAAAATGGAAGGTGAATTCATATTCCTGCCTGTCAATTTTGTACATAACACTTAGAGAAGGCGTTTATACCTAACCAGAGATAACAGGCATATCCACAGATAAACATGTGCCAGGCATCTCTATTACTAGTTTATAGTAAAAGAAACATTTTTCTTAGATAATCAACTTCATTTATTTTATAAGCATTTTGGTAACTTTAGCAAATGTAAAAATAATTAAAAATACACTTTCAGGAAAGTATTAAGTGGTTTAAATGCACTTTAACATAAGAAAATTGAAAGTAATCCAAGTACAGTGAGTATATAAAAAAATATGTGTTAGTAATTTATTTTATTTGAAGTGATTTGCATGCAATAACTGGTAATACCTATTAAGTGATTCAGTGATTAAAAAATAATCCTGGAGAAAATAATCATGTGTTTAATGAAGAAACATTTGTTTAACAGAGAAAAGGAAAGAAAACCCTCATCTCAATGTCATATATTAGTTGGAGTGACCAACACCATTCCCAATTTGGCTAGGACTGTCACAGGTTTCACACTGAAAGACCAGCATCCTGAGAAATCCCCCAACCTCAGGGAAAGTGGGGTGGTTGATCACTCTAAATAATTTACCTTTTAATTGTATACCTCTTAAAATTGAACTGTAATGAAGTTTATTTATATTCACTTAGAATTTTTAAATAGATGTTGTGTTAAATTATAAAAGCTTAGAAGTACAGTTAAACTACTCCCACCCACATCCACAAAAGGTCAATTAGATTTATTTTTTAATTAACTTTTCATCTGCTTTCTAAGTTATGCTTTCATTGGAATAATAAACCAAAATGATAAGAAAATGAGGAAAAGCTGTCTCGGAATGTCTCCTTCGCCTTCCTTCCATCAAGTTTCTGTAGCTTCTTCATCATGTAAGGTATATTGGAACACATTTCAGATTAGGAGATTTAGAGTAAATATTTATTTATTTATTTATTTCAACTGTCATTATCTATGCATATTCAGGCATTTATTAAAGACTTGCTATGAACCTGATACCATGTTTATTTATTGGGGATTCAAAGATGAGTTGAGACCTTTAAGAAGCTCTCAGTATACTGGGAGAATCAAATAAATTGCAATAATGTATTGTAGACTGGATACAGTGACACATACCTGTAGTCCCAGCTACTTCAGATGCTGAGTTGTTAGGATCACGTGAGCTCAGGACCTCGAGACTAGCCTGGACAACACAGTGAGATCCTATCTCAAATCATAATAATTATAATAAGATATGATAAAGGTTATCTTAGTGAGAAGTACAGGATGCTCAGGAAATACAGCCATCCTCTGGTATCTTGGGGACTTGGTTCCAGGCGCCCCCACACACCAAAATCTTAGCATACTTAAGTCCCTTGTGTAAAATGGTATAGTATTTGCATGTAGCCTATTCACATCCAGATTACTATTACTACCTAATACAAGGCCTACACATCACTTAATTTGTGTGGATTCAATGTAGTACTTAGCACATGGCAAATTCAAGTTTGCTTTTTGGAACTCTGTACAATTTTTTATTTTTCTAAATATTTTTGATCCACGGTTGGTTGACTTTGCAGATGCAGAACTCATGGATATGGAGGCTGACTGTACTGCAAAAGAACCCAACCCAGTCTGCGTTGGGTGGAGAGGAGATGGGGCAAGGCCTAGGGAATAGGCTATTTAGAAAAGGCTTCCCTGAGGAAACGATGCCTGGAGCTATAATTTAAAGAAGGAGTTAAATTTGGCTTGGCGAAGAAGGAAAATTCCAAAGAAATGAAGAGCTCCTACTTATGGGAAATTACAGCTCCTCCCATTTGTCTTCAGGTTTCCCTAAGGAAAGTATGGATCTTTGGCAAGAAGAAGCTTCACCCTTATAGGAGAAAAAGTTGTATTTAAGGTCCAGGGCACTTAAGGATGGAGTTGCTTTCGAAAGAGATATCTCACATCATCTGAAATCTTAGTCTCTTATTTTTGTTAGTGGAATTAATGATAAATGCTATTATCCCATTAGATTACTTCCAATGGGAAAGGGTATTCTCTGCAAAGGATTTTTCCTCTTTCCCAGGGCTACTGTATATGAAGACTTTTGGCAGGCTGCATTGATTGGCATTGGGGTATAGTAAAAAAAAAAAAAAAAAAATTCAAAATTGGAAAAAATTTTAAAATGCCTTAACAGGAAATACTAGTATTTTTTCTTTGCTTTGCTTTATTTTCATTGTTGTTGTTGGTATTTTGAAACAGGGTTTTGCTCTATCACCCAGGCTGGAGTGCAGTGGCAGCCTGGATCTCCCCGTCTCAAGCAATCCTCCCGCCTCAGCATCCCGAGTAGCTGGGACTATAGGGATGTGCTACATGCCTGGCTAATTTTTAAAATATTTTGGAGAGAGGAGGTACCACCATGTTGCCCAGGCCGGTCTCAAACTCCTGAGTTCAAGTGATCCTCAGTATCCGGAGTGCTGGGATTACAAGTATGAGTCACTGCACCTGGTCTAGTAGTTCTTTTCAAGCAGGAAAAGCTTTGTATAGAGAAATGTAGGCATAAGTCATTTAGGGTACAGAGGGAAGTAGGTGAGGCTCTAGGAGAATAAGTTGTACTAGGATAAGAAACTAAAAGTGTAGCTAAACTGTTCTACATAAGAAATAAAAGGGAAAAGAGCAGTGAAGCCATGAGCAGAGGCTGGAGCCTGGGGAAAGAGAATTTAGCATCTGGGTGGGTGAAGGGATTTTCAGAACATAATTTCTAAAATTTAAGTCTAATATATTTGTGTTTCCGGGGCATAAATCCTCTATATCCCAAAACTTTAGGAAATTTAGTACATACTAAAGCTTTGGGTAGTGGTGGTGTGGGTAGAAAAGGAAAGTATAAACCTGTAACATTTACCACTATTGTTGGTGCCTAGAGGAAGGAGTGGCATCATATTGAAAAGCATAGTGCAGCTTATAGTGCTGCTTTAAGCTGTGGCAGGTGAGGAAGTAAACAGTGAAGCTGCAACCAGCACAAAAAGACTACACCATGCAATTGATTCAAATGTACGTGACAGTCTTGTTTTCCTAAATATATCAAAGGGGAGAAGGCAATGGGGTAAATACTTTTCCTTTCTTTGACTGTTTTCTTATGTGACTCTTTTTTTTTTTTTTTTATACTTTAAGTTCTAGGGTACATGTGCATAACGTGCAGGTTTGTTACATATGTATACTTGTGCCATGTTGGTGTGCTGCACCCATCAACTCGTCAGCACCCATTGACTTGTCATTTAAATCAGGTATAACTCCCAATGCAATTCCTCCCCCCTCCCCCCTCCCCGTGATAGGCCCCGGTGTGTGATGTTCCCCTTCCTGAGTCCAAGTGATCTCATTGTTCAGTTTCCACCTGTGAGTGAGAACATGCGGTGTTTGATTTTCTGTTCTTGCGATAGTTTGCTGAGAGTGATGGTTTCCAGCTGCATCCATATCCCTACAAAAGACACAAACTAATCCTTTTTTATGGCTGCATAGTATTCCATGGTGTATATGTGCCACATTTTCTTAATCCAGTCTGTCATTGACGGACATTTGGGTTGATTCCAAGTCTTTGCTATTGTGAATAGTGCCGCAATAAACATACGTGTGCATGTGTCTTTATAGCAGCATGATTTATAATCCTTTGGGTATATACCCAGTAATAGGATTGCTGGGTCATATGGCACTTCTAGTTCTAGTTCCTTGAGGAATCGCCATACTGTTTTCCATAATGGTTGAACTAGTTTACAATCCCACCGACAGTGTAAAAGTGTTCCTATTTCTCCACATCCTCTCCACCTGTTGTTTCCTGACTTTTTAATGATTGCCATTCTAACTGGTGTGGGTGGTATCTCATTGTGGTTTTGATTTGCATTTCTCTGATGGCCAGTGATGACGAGCATTTTTTCTTTTTTTTTTTTTTTTTTTTTTTATTATACTTTAAGTTCTAGGGTACATGTGCATAACGTGCAGGTTACATATGTATACATGTGCCATGTTGGTGTGCTGCACCCATCAACTCGTCAGCACCCATCAATTCATCATTTATATCAGGTATAACTCCCCAATGCAATCCCTCCCCCCTCCCCCCTCCCCATGATAGGCCCCAGTGTGTGATGTTCCCCTTCCCGAGTCCAAGTGAGCTCATTGTTCAGTTCCCACCTATGAGTGAGAACATGCGGTGTTTGGTTTTCTCTTCTTGTGATAATTTGCTAAGAATGATGGTTTCCAGCTGCATCCATGTCTCTACAAAGGACGCAAACTCATCCTTTTTTATGGCTGCATAGTATTCCATGGTGTATATGTGCCACATTTTCTTAATCCAGTCTGTCATTGACGGACATTTGGGTTGATTCCAAGTCTTTGCTATTGTGAATAGTGCCGCAATAAACATACGTGTGCATGTGTCTTTGTAGTAGCATAATTTATAATCCTTTGGGTATATACCCAGTAGTGGGATGGCTGGGTCATATGGTACATCTAGTTCTAGGTCCTTGAGGAATCGCCATACTGTTTTCCATAATGGTTGAACTAGTTTACAATCCCACCAACAGTGTAAAAGTGTTCCTATTTCTCCACATCCTCTCCAACACCTATTGTTTCCTGATTTTTTAATGATTGCCATTCTAACTGGTGTGAGATGGTATCTCATTGTGGTTTTGATTTGCATTTCTCTGATGGCCAGTGATGATGAGCATTTTTTCATGTGTCTGTTGGCTGTATGAATGTCTTCTTTTGAGAAATGTCTGTTCATATCCTTTCCCCACTTTTGGATGGGGTTGTTTGTTTTTTTCTTGTATATTTGCTTGAGTTCTTTGTAGATTCTGGAAATGAGCCCTTTGTCAGATGAGTAGATTGCAAAAATTTTCTCCCATTCTGTAGGTTGCCTGTTCACTCTGATGGTAGTTTCTTTTGCTGTGCAGAAGCTCTTTAGTTTAATGAGATCCCATTTGTCAATTTTGGCTTTTGCTGCCGTTGCTTTTGGTGTTTTAGACATGAAGTCCTTGCCCGTGCCTATGTCCTGAATGGTACTACCTAGATTTTCTTCTAGGGTTTTTATGGTATTAGGTCTAACATTTAAGTCTCTAATCCATCTTGAATTAATCTTCGTATAAGGAGTAAGGAAAGGATCCAGTTTCAGCTTTCTACTTATGGCTAGCCAATTTTCCCAGCACCATTTATTAAATAGGGAATCCTTTCCCCATTTCTTGTTTTTCTCAGGTTTGTCAAATATCAGATGGTTGTAGATGTGTGGCATTATTTCTGAAGGCTCCGTTCTGTTCCATTGGTCTATATCTCTGTTTTGGTACCAGTACCATGCTGTTTTGGTTACTGTAGCCTTGTAGTATAGTTTGAAGTCAGGTAGCGTGACGCCTCCGGCTTTGTCCTTTTGACTTAGGATTGTCTTGGCAATACGGGCTCTTTTTTGGTTCCATATGAACTTTAAAGCAGTTTTTTCCAATTCGGTGAAGAAACTCATTGGTAGCTTGATGGGGATGGCATTGAATCTATAAATTACCTTGGGCAGTATGGCCATTTTCACAATATTGATTCTGCCTATCCATGAGCCTGGTATGTTCTTCCATTTGTTTGTGTCCTCTTTGATTTCACTGAGCAGTGGTTTGTAGTTCTCCTTGAAGAGGTCCTTTACATCCCTTGTAAGTTGGATTCCTAGGTATTTGATTCTCTTTGAAGCAATTGTGAATGGAAGTTCATTCCTGATTTGGCTCTCTGCTTGTCTGTTACTGGTGTATAAGAATGCTTGTGATTTTTGCACATTAATTTTGTATCCTGAGACTTTGCTGAAGTTGCTTATCAGCTTAAGAAGATTTTGGGCTGAGACGATGGGGTTTTCTAAATACACAATCATGTCATCTGCAAACAGGGACAATTTGACTTCCTCTTTTCCTAACTGAATACCCTTGATTTCTTTCTCTTGCCTGATTGCCCTAGCCAGAACTTCCAACACTATGTTGAATAGGAGTGGTGAGAGAGGGCATCCCTGTCTTGTGCCAGTTTTCAAAGGGAACTTTTCCAGTTTTTGCCCATTCAGTATGATATTAGCTGTGGGTTTGTCATAAATAGCTCTTATTATTTTGAGGTACGTTCCATCAATACCGAATTTGTTGAGCGTTTTTAGCATGAAGGGCTGTTGAATTTTGTCAAAAGCCTTTTCTGCATCTATTGAGATAATCATGTGGTTCTTGTCTTTGGTTCTGTTGATATGCTGGATTACGTTTATTGATTTGCGAATGTTGAACCAGCCTTGCATCCCAGGGATGAAGCCCACTTGATCATGGTGGATAAGCTTTTGGATGTGCTGCTGAATCTGGTTTGCCAGGATTTTATTGAGGATTTTTGCATCGATGTTCATCAGGGAGATTGGTCTAAAATTATCTTTTTTTGTTGTGTCTCTGCCAGGCTTTGGTATCAGGATGATGCTGGCCTCATAAAATGAGTTAGGGAGGATTCCCTCTTTTTCTATTGATTGGAATAGTTTCAGAAGGAATGGTACCAGTTCCTCCTTGTACCTCTGGTAGAATTCAGCTGTGAATCCATCTGGTCCTGGACCTTTTTTGGTTGGTAGGCTATTAATTATTGCCTCAATTTCAGAGCCTGCTATTGGTCTATTCAGGGATTCAACTTCTTCCTGGTTTAGTCTTGGGAGAGTGTAAGTGTCCAGGAAATTATCCATTTCTTCTAGATTTTCTAGTTGATTTGCATAGAGGTTTTTATAGTATTCTCTGATGGCAGTTTGTATTTCTGTGGGATTGATGGTGATATCCCCTTTGTCATTTTTTACTGCGTCTATTTGATTCTTCTCTCTTTTCTTCTTTATTAGTCTTGCTAGTGGTCTATCAATTTTGTTGATCTTTTCAAAAAACCAACTCCTGGATTCATTGATTTTTTGGAGGGTTTTTTGTGTCTCTATCTCCTTCAGTTCTGCTCTGATCTTAGTTATTTCTTGCCTTCTGCTAGCTTTTGAATGTGTTTGCTCTTGCTTCTGTAGTTCTTTTAATTGTGATGTTAGAGTGTCAATTTTAGATCTTTCCAGCTTTCTCTTGTGGACATTTAGTGCTATAAATTTCCCTCTACACACTGCTTTAAATGTGTCCCAGAGATTCTGGTATGTTGTATCTTTGTTCTCATTGGTTTCAAAGAACATCTTTATTTCTGCCTTCATTTCATTATGTACCCAATGGTCACTCAGGAGCAGGTTATTCAGTTTCCATGTAGTTGAGCGGTTTTGATTGAGTTTCTTAGTCCTGAGTTCTAGTTTGATGGCACTGTGGTCTGAGAGATAGTTTGTTATAATTTCTTGTCTTGTACATTTGCTGAGGAGTGCTTTACTTCCAATTACGTGGTCAATTTTGGAATAAGTGTGATGTGGTACTGAGAAGAATGTATATTCTGTTGATTTGGAGTGTAGAGTTCTGTAGATGTCTATTAGGTCTGCTTGCTGCAGAGATGAGTTCAATTCCTGGATATCCTTATTAACTTTCTGTCTCGTTGATCTGTCTAATGTTGACAGTGGGGTGTTGAAGTCTCCCATTATTATTGTATGGGAGTCTAAGTCTCTTTGTAAGTCTCTAAGGACTTGCTTTATGAATCTGGATGCTCCTGAATATATATATGGGTGCATATATATTTAGGATAGTTAGCTCTTCCTGTTGAATTGATCCCTTTACCATTATGTAATGGCTTTCTTTGTCTCTTTTGTTCTTTGACGGTTTCAAGTCTGTTTTATCAGAGACTAGGATTGCAACCCCTGCTTTTTTTTGTTCTCCATTTGCTTGGTAGATCTTCCTCCATCCCTTTATTTTGAGCCTATGTATGTCTCTGCATGTGAGATGGGTCTCCTGAATACAGCAGACTGATGGGTCTTGACTCTTTGTCCAGTTTGCCAGTCTGTGTCTTTTAATTGGACCATTTAGTCCATTTACATTTAAGGTTAATATTATTATGTGTGAACTTGATCCTGCCATTATGATATTAACTGGTTATTTTGCTCGTTAGTTGATGCAGTTTCTTCCTAGCCTCGATGGTCTTTACATTTTGGCATGTTTTTGCAATGGCTGGTACCAGTTGTTCCTTTCCATGTTTAGTGCTTCCTTCAGGGTCTCTTGTAAGGCAGGCCTGGTGGTGACAAAATCTCTAAGCATTTGCTTATCTGTAAAGGATTTTATTTCTCCTTCGCTGATGAAACTTAGTTTGGCTGGATATGAAATTCTGGGTTGAAAATTCTTTTCTTTAAGAATGTTGAATATTGGCCCCCACTCTCTTCTGGCTTGTAGAGTTTCTGCCGAGAGATCTGCTGTTAGTCTGATGGGCTTCCCTTTGTGGGTAACTTGACCTTTCTCTCTGGCTGCCCTTAAGATTTTTTCCTTCATTTCAACTTTGGTGAATCTGGCAATTATGTGTCTTGGAGTTGCTCTTCTCGAGGAGTATCTTTGTGGCGTTCTCTGTATTTCCTGAATTTGAATGTTGGCCTGCCCTACTAGGTTGGGGAATTTCTCCTGGATGATATCCTGAAGAGTGTTTTCCAACTTGGTTCCATTTTCTCCCTCACTTTCAGGCACCCCAATCAGACATAGATTTGGTCTTTTTACATAATCCAATACTTTTTGCAGGCTTTGTTCATTACTTTTTCTTCTTTTTTCTTTAGACTTCTCTTCTTGCTTCATTTCATTCATTTGATCCTCAGTCGCTGATACTCTTTCTTCCAGTTGATCGAGTCGGTTACTGAAGCTTGTGCATTTGTCACGTATTTCTCGTGTCATGGTTTTCATCTCTGTCAGTTCATTTATGGCCTTCTCTGCATTAATTATTCTGGTTATCAATTCTTCTACTCTTTTTTCAAGATTTTTAGTTTCTTTGTGCTGGGTACGTAATTCCTCCTTTAGTTCTGAGAAGTTTGATGGACTGAAGCCTTCTTCTCTCATCTCGTCAAAGTCATTCTCTGTCCAGTTTTGATCCGTTGCTGGCGATGAGCTGCGTTCCTTTGGAGGGGGAGATGCGCTCTTATTTTTTGAATTTTCAGCTTTTCTGCCCTGCTTTTTCCCCATCTTTGTGGTTTTATCTGCCTCTGGTCGTTGATGATGGTGACGTACTGATGAGGTTTTGGTGTGGGTGTCCTTCCTGTTTGTTAGTTTTCCTTCTAACAGTCAGGACCCTCAGCTGTAGGTCTGTTGGAGATTGGTTGAGGTCCACTCCAGACCCTGTTTGCCTGGGTGTCAGCAGCAGAGGCTGCAGAAGATAGAATACTGCTGAACAGCGAGTGTACCTGTCTGATTCTTGCTTTGGAAGCTTCCTCTCAGGGGTGTACTCCACCGTGTGAGGTGTGGGGTGTCGGTCTGCCCCTAGTGGAGGATGTCTCCTAGTTAGGCTACTCAGGGGTCAGGGACCCACTTGAGCAGGCAGTCTGTCCGTTCTCAGCATGGCCAGCATCACTCATGGCCAGCATCACTGTAACTCCTACCTGAATGATGCCTACATTACATATATATTTTCTTCATAAGGCACACCACAGCATTGTGATACTTAGGATTCTTGACAGCTCTTCAGCACTATGCTCGGGGACTGTTTTAAATAGTAAAATCACCAACAGAAAATACAAAAATGCAAAAAATGTAATACCAAGTACATTGCAAAAAGGATACCTGTAGCCAGGTATAGTGGCTCACACCTATAATCCCAGCAACTTGGGAGGATGAGGTGGGAGGATCACTTGAGGCCAGGAGTTTGAGACCAACTTGTGCAACATAGTGAGACCCTGTCTCCAAAAATATTTAAAATGAAAACCAAAACAAAAAAACCTTAGCTGGGCATGGTGGCCTGTGCTGTAGTCCTAGCTACTCAGTACTCAAGAGGCTAAGAAGGAAGAATCACTTGCAACCAAGACTTAAAGGCCGCAGTGAGCCATGGTGGTGCCACTACACTCCAGCTAGGGCAACAGAGCGAGACTTTGACTTAAAAAAAAAAAAAAAAGACATTTGTTTTACAGTGTGAAGTGTGAGAGTTAAAATAAGAAGGCAGAGAGTATCACCTTGTTCACCCTCATTTGGGAACTTGTACTCATTTGAGTGACTCAAATTTTTGCTACTCTGAACATGTCTACCAACGGACATACATGTGCTATTAATACTGATTTTGGGGTTACAAATAAATTTCAGTGAGTAGGTAAATTCACAAACATGGAATTCACAAACAGTGGGGATTGACTATATTTTCAATGTTTTTTAACAATGAATTTAAATTACTTTAAAAAGGTATTTAATAGCAATTTATTAAATAATTTAAGTAAATTTATTAAGTAAAACAAATTTATTAAGTAAATAGCAAAGTAAATAGCAATTAATTTTTAAAATAAATATTTTCATTTAATAAAATATTCTGCCTAAAGAAAATAATTTCTCTTGAAGAGGAGATGGCTGAAAGGGGTTTAATACAATTAGTACGAATTACGTACTGGAGAATACTTAGATTTCAGAATAACTGTGTGTCTTGGACTTCTTTTGCTTTGGTGTTAAATAATGCTCAATCCCCAAATTTGTTGAAAATAATTACTCTCTTTGTGAATATAAAAAGAAGAAACATTACAACTAAGAGTAACAAACAGCAGTTGACATTAAACTACTGAATAAAACAATATTGTATCATATTTTTCTATGAAAATTAAAATTTTATTCAAATATAATAGTATTGATCAACAGCAATCTTTTCCTGAAAAAGCAGAAGATGTAATTCAAATTTACAAGTCAGAGGTTTGGAATTTTACATATCCTTTTCTTGTAATGTGTGGATTTTTAAACTAAATTTTTTAAAGGAAGATTTTTCTCTCTTTTGGTTGTTCCTGCCATTAAGTATCATAACTGGGATTCAAATCTTGACATTGTTGCTCTCAACTTCATGCCCTTAACCATTATATCATATTGTTTTATTACATGTTCATGACCCTATCACAATATTGCCAGGACATAAAACATGTGCAAGTCTAATGACTTTTGAAAATTAAATAGAAAAGTATTCTCTGTTAAATTTTAAAAGTAGAGATTGCATAATATTTTTTCTAGGTGATTTAGCTGTAAGCTGATCCAAAAGCAACAAGACAGATGACAGTTTTTACCGTATATTACCTATATCGTGATTTACTTATATTATGGATAGAAAGTCAAAACCCAGGAAAACATTAACTGATTGGATTAAAGGCAAAAGGAACTTTATACTATTGTAACCTCCTAGGTATGACATACTGTATATATAGGAACAAAATAATGTTTTCCCCTATAAGACCACTGAAACAGCATTAACAGATACATGTAAGTAGTGCTGTGGTAAATTATTTTACAAAAATGTTTATTATGTTTCCAGATTTATTTTAAACATTACTTCATCATATAGTTCACCAAATATGGTAATTGTATCTTCTCATACAGTCTTCCAAGCAAAACATTATGCTTTGATAAACTGGAATTTTAAAAAGAAAGGGAAAACATGAGATGATCTGGAGCTGAAACTGGAGCTTGCAAAAGAAAAATTAAAAAATAAAAAGAACTTATGGTCTGTATGAGGGATTCAGTAGACTAGGGTAGGAATAAGATAGTCCTGTGACCTGGAGTAGACCTAAAAGTCTTACTTAGTGTGGTCTGCAAACAAAGGGGAAGGAAGCCCCAATGAGGCCAGGGGAACGAAGCAGAAACAGGAGAGAATGATTGGGGCAGGGTAGCTGATAACTGTTCAGTTTGTGATTATCTAGAGGTATTATATTGTCCCTGATTACAGAACCTCCTCCCCATCTCCTGCTTTCTTTTTTCCCTATTTTACTTGTGATTATGACATAACTGGCAAATTTGTAGTAACTGTCATTTTGTAGTAACACATTGTTCTTGTTTTGGCACATTGCATTTACAGTGTACTCCTTTATTCTGATGGAGGGTGTGTGTGTGTGTGTGTGTGTGTGTGTGTGTGTGTGTGTATTTAAATATTAAGAATGATCTGTTCTAGAATGTCTGAAACTACCACAGAAGGACTATCTAAACAACAAACTTAGAACATAGTTTTTAGATGAATACCAATGTTCCAAACCCCATGGGGCAGCAACACATCTGATACAGAATTATTTTGTCACAGTAGTGTTTACTATTACCTCACGTAGGAACCAAGCATTGGGATACTCTCTAGGTTCTAGGTTGGCACATGCATTTCTGGAATGGAGACTTCAGTCTCAAACGAAAATTAGAATAATATCAACAATACTTTCACATATTCAGGCGTATCTTCTAGTGTAGTGGAGAATATAGAAAAGTCTTAGGAATAAAACTCTCAGCGATTCCTTATGGTATACAGACTTGGGTAAAGTAGAACTAAATTTCACTTTAAGGGATTTTTGCCCTTTTACCTCCATTTTTGTTAGATTGGGATTTACTCTGTTTTATTTTACTAAAATTATTAAATACCCTGTGGGTGTTGGGTATTCAGGACTGAGCATGATAGACATTGGCTCTGCCCACATGGAATTTATAGTCTACTGAGGAATATTGTTATTAAACATATGATTACGTAGTTGTATATATTACAACTATGCTAAGTCTTTTAGAAGAATCTGATAATTGTGCAAGAAATTATATTAATAGCAGGAGGCTCTAGCTTAGTTGAAGTAGAGGAATTCCTAAAAGATTTTCATTTATTCTGAAACCTGTAGAGGCCCTAAATCTGGGGAGAACATAGCATATTCTAGGAATTCAAGGAAGTCTAGTTTGGCTCTAGCCTACAATGCAAAGAGGAAAGTAGCCTACAAGGTAACTAAAGAGATTGTTTAGGCCAGAATATGAAGGCCACATTAACTAGCTTATAGTTACCCTAAGTGCAACAGGAAACTCCATGGAAAATTTGAGAGAGGATTAATGACATCTAATTTGTATTTTTAAAAAGCTCTCTGGCTGTGGTGTGGAAAATTTGTTGGAAGAAAATAAAGGAAATCAGATTAGAAATAAGGGGACCTTGGGCTTGGATGGTAACCGTGAAAGATTTTGAAACATATTTTGGAAGGAGAACTGGAAGAACTTGGTAATTTGGACATGGCCCAAGGAAGTAGATAATTTATTTACTATAGATGAAGAAATTCTTAATAGAAAGGTCTGTTTTATTTTGGAATATGTACAGAAACAGTAATTAAAACACCAAAGCCTTTATTCATTGTTTAAATGTTTTTTCTGGAGCTTTTCCAGAGATTTAAATATTACGTACATACAAATAGCTTTTACTCTCAAAAGCAGGAGGTAGAAATAGCAAAAATGCATGCAATCTTGAATTTAAACTATTTTAACTTTGGCATCTATCAGGTTTTAGCAAATTTGCAACGCCCTGGTCTTTGATGAAAAAGGTCTTGAGTATGTCTGGTTTTTTTCTTAAAGTAGTGATGTGGCAATAGTTAGGTCTTATGCTTCTCCTTCAGTGTTAATTTCAGTTTTGTAGATTTTTTAAAAACTCAAGTTTTGTAAAAACAAAAAATGCTATATTTCACTCTGCTATAACCAGCAGATGTTGCTTTCTTATTAGTTCTGCTGTGGAGATTCATGTGTGGGTGGAATTAATTGATGAAAATCTAAAAACAGGTGGACTGTGAAAACATATTGTTTATAAAGTTACAGGATCTAAATCCAACCAATATATATTTTTTCCGAACCTGTAAATATATGGATCTTTGTATGACTTTATTATCACCCATAAATTTGATCTAAGTAATTAAAGGTAACATTTAGAGACTATTTGGGATTATTTCCAGTTTTGGCCTTTAAGCTTTCCTACTAATTAACATAATTTGCTGCTACGAATTGCGACACTTGCTGAGATGTTACACTTAACACTACACAGAATGCAAATAAAATGGCTGTTTGAATTATTAACACCATAATTTCTACTTTCAGAGCTACAGAAATGATTAGAATAGAAATATACCTTCCTTTTCTTCAGTAAAGTTTTACTATTATTTTGGTTTAAATATAACTGTGTATGTAGATTTCCACTGGGGAGTTAACTGATAACAGCCATTTTTTTCTTTGTTATCCTTTTCACTGTTAAACTTACTTCAAAGGGCTTCTAAAAGTTCCTGTCATGTTACAGAGATAATATACATAGTAAAGTTGGCCTGAAACATTTTTGTCTTTGATTTATTCATTTATTCAGTCAGCCAACCTACCAACCATCAACCAACCAAACATTTATAAACTTTCAAAGTGCATGAAGTATTAATAGTTCTTAGTACTCACAATGAAAACATGAACAAGACACCTTTGCTGAGCCAGAGAAATTTATGTCCTAGCTGAAGAAAAGAATTGTATAGTCAATAATTGCAATAAAGTCTTATAATTGTAATGATAGACATATATATAAAATGGAAAAAGTTTGATCAAATAAGATTGAGAAATACTGGGTTAAATGAAGGTAAGCAGATTTGTGTACTACAGGACTCTAGAACATTTCAGATGCTGACATGCATTGTGAATCTCCAAAAGAGGGCATCTGGTATGAAGTATTTTCCAATTTTGTTGCCAAAAGTTACAGAGGACAACCAGGATAAGGAGAAATTCCTGACCATAATTCCTGCTAAGCTGCTTTCAGGGACCTTGAAGAGAACATAAAGAACTTTGAAACATAGCTTTTACTTTTTAGGGAAGAGAAAAAGAGAAACAAGACTACATAAATCTAGCCTTCATTATTTTGTTTTCTTTATTTCCAGCCTATTCGCTCCACCATTCTCCCTTCCCCACCGCATCAGATCTTTGCCCTGATTTGGAGGCTTCTATGCTTTCCTGCTTTTGAATTTCTCATCAATGTTGGAAAGTAACATTGTCCTGTTATTAAAACTTATTCATCCTGATACACCAAAACTCATAAATACTTGCATTTTTCAGACTATTTTCTAATTATAGGGTGAAAAAGATTGTCTTTAGTTAAGGAATTTGGAAAAATCATTTTGTTTTGTTTTTCTTTATTGTTTCTTTTTGTCCTTCTGCTGCTGTGATAGTGAAGGTGTAGTTAATTTCGATCCTCTTCCCCCTGGGTATACCCTGAGTCAAATCCTAGAGCAAGGTTCTTATCCTGATGTCTGTAGACCCCTATGGCTTTTGGGAATAGAATTCAGGGTTGCTCTAGTTTTGTTTGCTTGACTCCCCCAAATCTCATATTGAAATGTGATTCTCGGCAGTGGAGGTAGGGCCTAGTGGGAGGCGTTTGGGTTCTGGGGGCAGATCCCTCATAAATGGCTTGGTGCCATCCCCAGGGTAATGAGTGAGTTCTCACTGTGTTAGTTTCCTTGAGAGCTGGTTGTTAAAAAGAGCCTGGCATCTTTCCCTTCTTCCTCTTGCTTCTGCCCTTACCCTGTGATCTCTGCATGCCGTCCACCATGAGTGAAAGCAGCCTGAGGCTCTCATCAGAAGCAGATGCTGGTACCATGCTTCTGGCATAGCCTGCAGAACCATGAGCCAAATAAACCTTTTCTTTATAAATTACCTATTCTCACATATTTCTTTATAGCAATACAAAAGGACTAAGACCAGGGCTCTGTGAACTTGGATGAGAAAAAAAGAATCATGTATTTATTTTCACTAATATCTGACTGAATATTAGAATTCCATAAATATAACCAACAAATCACTGTTATAGCTATGTAAGTTAATATAGTAGTTAACTTAGCAACCACCAGAAATTGCAAACATTTTCACATTGCATTACAATTGTATGTATCTTAAAACATTGTTTACAGTCATTGCTACTTTAAAATTATAGGAGTTATTAAATCAGCTGCTGTAATTTTTATAATTTTAATAATATGCACATTATATTATATCACAAAATATAAAATATTTTGATAATTTTATTTTAGAATAATTTCCTGCAATCTTATGTATTTTGTGCATTTAAAAACATTGCTTTGAGAAGGGTTCATAAGCTTCATTAGGCTGCCAAAATAAGTTCTTAACTTTGTCTTTGCATAAGACAAAATTATGAACCCTAGTCCTAAAGGAAGATACACACAGGTCAAATAAGGATCCCTGGAGTTGAAGACTAAGCATTAACCCAAGACAGCTTCTTCCTTTTTATTCCTTGTCCTAGTATTAATCCTCCCTACCCTCTGTATTCCAGGCCTCTGAGGTATTCGTCCTTGTAAGACTTGTAGCCATCCATTCTTTTTCAGTCTCTCAACATCAGCTCCAGCTTCCATATAGATATTTGAATTAATCAATCAAATATTTTCTGGGGACTTACTACATACTAAACACTATTCTAGATACAGTAGAGATACAGTGGCAAAAGAACAAACAATAAAACCTATCTTCACAGAGGACGTTTTAGTGGGGGGAAACAGATCAGGAGCAGAATAAGTAAGTAAAATATATAGTATGATGCTAAGTGTGTGGGGGAAAATAAAGCAGGGAAGGGAAATAGGTTTTCCAGAAAAGGGAGGGATTTGTATTTTTTAAGTAGAATGGACAGAGAAGGCTGCACTGAAAAGTTAACATTGGATACAGACTTGAAGGAGGTGAGGGTGAGAGTCACCTAGCAATCCAGGCTGGAGGAACAGCAAGTGCCAAAGCTGGAGTATGCTTAGTATATTGGAAGAAGTCAGGAGGCCAGTGTGGCCAGAGTGGGGTGAATGTGTGAGGTGAGAGCAAAGAGATGCAGGACGGAAAAGAAGATCAAGCAGAGCGTGGAAAGCTACTGAAAAGACTTTAGCTTTTACTCTGAGAAGGGAACCATTGCAGAGTTTGAGCAGAGGACCAACATATTCTAACATGGTTTAATACAATTTTGCTGGCTTCCATGTGGTGAATAGACAAAGTGGGGCTGGAGCAAAAGCAGGGAGAATGAATAATGAATGCCAGTACTTGACATGTAGTACTTTGCAGTGGGCTCTAAAGCCAGGCCGCCTGAGATTCTTCATCTGTAAAATATAATCTGTTTCTTCACCAATCAAATGGAAAAAGAATAAGCCTGATGTGAGGATTATATCAGCTAATATGGGCAAACTTCTTAGAATATTCCATAAATACGGATTTTTCTTACTTTTCTCAGAGCCTAGGGTACATGCTGTGAGGGTACCACACAGCTATTTGACACATAATGGGCAAGATGGGAAGACTTGAATGAGTTTTGGGGAACCTTGTTCCTATGTCTTGATTTTAGGAGAGTGATTGAGGAAAGGAAGCACCAGATGTTGCCTTGAGATCTGGAACCTTATTCTTTTCATACATATACGTGATGATGGTGCTAAAGCTAAAATTATATAAGATCATGGGAAAACAATTGACACTGACTCTGATTATAGAAAGTAGTGAATTAGTAAATGAAAAAACTAAAAATGTGGTTATAATAGTAAGCATTGGTTTTTAAGTAAACTACAACATTACATTGTCAGTTTATCCTAAAGAACAATAACATAAGCATACTATTTTGCTAGTCTATTAGTGTGACAATAGTAAACATATATTTATAGGTTTCCTGTTTTGGTCTTATAGAATAATCTTATAGTTGATCAAAAAATTAGATGGAAAACTGTTTTCAATATGAGATGTTGGGCCATCCTTATTTTATGACCTTCAAGAAAGAAAAGAAACTTCCAATGGAATTACACCATTGGTAAAGATAGTCTTGCCCAAGGAACACAGATATCAAATTTGAGAGCTTTGATAGAGTTCAAAATTGAATAAAATCAAGTCAATAATTATTTATTGAAATGTAATGGTAGTCAAGGCATTACTAGATTTTGCTTGCAAACTGTTGTAAGAAAAGATAAGTTTACAGACAATAGCAAAGTAAATCTGAGAGTAAGATAAATGCTTTAAGAGAGGTACAGGTTGTGAATAAGATTTTCAGAGAAAGTGCTTATATCTCTGGAGTAAGTGCATAAGGTTTCAGAGAGAGTGTGACATCTGAAAGAAGGTGAACCCTGTAGAATACATAGAATTTCTATAATCTGAAATGGGAGTCTGTACTTTTAAAATGAGAGATTAAGTAACATGAGCATAGAGATTGCAAGGTTGAGTAATTTAGTTTGATGCATTGGATATAGTAGACAATAAGGCTAGAGAGATATTAGCATCATAATGAGTCCAAGACTGGGAATTTTGTTATTTAATAAGCGTGAAAAACCATTGAAGTTTACTGACAAAGTAGCACTGTCATATGATCAAAGTAAGAGTTATGGGACAATATCTAGTATGGATTCAGTGACAGTTTAGGAGGAGAGGCAGCCAGTACTGAGGCATTTGAGAAATAAAAATAAAATCCCAAGCTCCCTACCAAGCGACCAGATCCCCCCTTGGACAAGGGGACCCCAGAGAAACCTTAAAAACTAAGTTCCCTGGCCTGGTGTGGTGACTCACTCCTGCATTCCCAGCACTTTGGGATGCTAAGGTGGGAGGATTGCTTGAAGCCAGGAGTTCAAGACAAAACTGGACAACATTGTGAGATCTTGTCTCTACAAAAAATAAAAATTTAACCAGGCATGGTCATACTCACCTGTAGTCCCAGCTACTTGGGAGACTGAGGCAGGAAGATCACTTGAGTCCAGGAGGTCAAGGCTGCATTGAGCTTTGATCAAACCACTGCACTCCAGCCTGGGTGACAGAGCAAGACCCTGTCTCAAAAACAAAACACAAAAATAAATGGATTCCCAGCCATGAGGGGATGAGGGATCAGACACCTGTCATTATACCCACTCCTTTGCTAACCATCATTAGCCTTCCCTAAGGGTTAAAGAGAAACTAGCCCTTTTGAAAAACTTGCTCCACTGCTGATATCAACCATATCAACCATTACTGTTCTCCCTTTTGTGGTTTTGACAGGGCAACCTACCAGCATTCCTTCCTGATTAGAGACCACCAACCACAGAGTGGTTCTGGCCATTCTACGGAGACTGTGCACAGAGGGCTTTTATGTCCTCTGCTTTACCTTTTGAGTTATGAGGCATAATTGTAATCCATATAAATGTTAAATCTTCACCCTAGAGTGAACATGGTGTTGCAGTCTCACCAGTGCATCACAAAGTAGCAGTCTCTCATTGTGAGATATCACCCAGAATTCTTTGTCTCACAACCAAGAGAATTAAGGAGCGTGGACACCAAGAGTAAGGTTGGAGTGAAAGTTTAATAAGCAAAAGAAGAAGGCTCTCCTACACGGAGAGAGGGCCCAGAAGAGGGTTACCATTTTTACAGTTGAATGCAAAGACTTTTATAAGAAAACAATGAGGGCTGGGTGTCTCATTTGCATAAAGCATGAATTTCTGGTAGCTCCACCCCATCCTCCTAATGTGCATGCAGGCTTTAGCTTGAGTTGCTCCATATTTCTTTGTTCCTCTTACTGCACGTATGTCAGGGGACGGAATTTTCCATTGCAGGCCTGACTGGACAAGTCACTTGTGTAGCCTTTCTTATCTGTGGGACTATAGGCATGCCTTAGGCAAGCCACCCTGTGCAGTTCCCTTATCTGTGCCTCCATGCTGTTCTTTTGTTTGAAAGGATTCAACTGAGGATTGAAAAGATTTACCCTGCCTACCCGCCTGACCAGCTTCTTCCTTTCTCTTCTCTCAGTGGGACACATGTTTCGTACACATTGGCCTACTGTGCATACCCATGCCTTTCCTTCATGAATATTCATAGCTACTCCTATAACCCATTGAATATTTATACTTAACCAAACTGCTCAGCATAAATTTCTGTTCCCTTTACCCCTCCTTCCAATTGCCTGTTTCTGGCTTCTGGCCAGATATTATGCTTCCTCGCCTGTTGGAATGGCCACCCTTCAGGCTACAACCCTTAATGAGAAATAAGCTCTCCTTTTCAAAGTTATGAACCTCATCATTCTTCACTGGATACATTATAGCAGTTTAAGAAGCCATGCTTTAGAGAGATTGCAAAGGAGAACAATTTTATAGGCCTTACTTAACTTCTGTAGGCCTATGTCATCATCTCTTAAACCTCACTGAGTCACTGTGTTAGGCCGTTCTTACATTGCTATAAAGAAATACGTGAGACTGGGTAATTTATAAACAAGAGATTTAATTGGCTCATGGTTTTCTAGGGAGGCCTCAGGAAGCTTACTGTTATGTCAGAAGGCAAAGCAAGAGCAGGCACGTCACACGGCAAAAGCAGGAGCAAGCAAAGGTGTTGGGGGCGGGGGCGGTGCCACACACTGTTAAACCACCAGATGGCCTTTGAACTCAGAATGAGAGCTCACTTATCACCAAGGAGATGGCCTGAGCCATTCATGAGGGATCTGTCCTCATGATTCAAACACCTCCTACCAGACGCCACCTCCAGCATTGGAGATTACAATTCAACATGAGATTTGGGCAGGGACAAATATCCAAACTATCAGTTACTATGTGCAACAAATGAAATATACATGTAAAACATGTGGCATAATGTGGCAAACACAGTAATGCTGAAGAAATATTAACCATCTGGTAATGACGGTGATGATTATGCCGTTGTCGCTGATGATGCTGCCAGACTCCCCAGATTGTCTTACCACCTTCATTTTCTTTTGCAAACACCATTTCCCTACCTGCCTTTTAAGTTGTGGTGTTTCTTGAAATTCTGTTTTCAACCTGAACTTTGATATTTTTCTGCATGTCTTCCTTTGGTAATTCTATCCACTTTTATGACCTTAACCACCACTAGTAGGCTGATAGCTCTCAAATCTTGTTTCCAGTGTAAGAACACCTCCTGAGCACCAGATCCATGTGTCTAACTGGCTATTAGTATCTCTACAAGAACAATCCTACAGGCAAGCAGATCCCATTCTCCTTCCTTGCGAACTTGCTTCTGTCCTTCTTTTCTTATCTCCATGTATTCATTACCAGCCACAGTCAGCTAAGCCAGAAACTTTGAAGTGTGTCTTCTTTACTTTTGCCTTTTCCCAACCCATCATAGTCAATCAAGTCCTTCAAGATACCTTCTCACCATCTCATAAATATTCCTTCCTGTCCATTTCCAGTTCCCCTACCTTAATTGAGATTTTCATCACTTCCTGACTGTTTCATACCATGACTTCCTAGCTAGTCTCCATACCTTCAAAATTACTTCACTGCAATTCTGTAACCATGCTGCTGCCTGATTAATCTTTTTGAAGTGTAAATCTAGTCATATTATGCCCCTGCTTAACACTGTTCTGTGACTTCCAATGTCTACTGAGTAGTTAAAACTCCTCTGCGAAGCAGACAACACTTTACATGGTCTTGCTCCTTTCTGTCTATGTAGCAGAATTTACTGAATCTTTGATTGATTGATTGATTGATTGATTGATTGATTGATTTAATGAGACAGTCTCGCTCTGTCACACAGGCTGGAGTGCAGTGATATTATCATAGCTTGCTACAGCCTCTACCTCCTTGAGCCTCTACCTCCTTGAGTCACTCAAGTGATCCTCCTGCCTCAGCCTGCCAAGTAGCTGGGACTACAAGTGTGTGCCACCACGCCTGGCCAATGTTTTAAATTTTTATAGAGATAGGGTCTCCCTGTGTTGCCCAGGCTGGTCTCAACCTCCTGAGTTCAAGGGAGCCTTCCAAAGTTCTGGGATTACAGATGTGAGCCATGGCACCCAGGCTTGAATCTTTGTTTATAATGTTGGTTTTATTATCATTTAGGGATGGTAAGGCCAATGCATCAGATGATTGCTGTTGAAAAGATAGTTAAAATCCCCAAGAGGAGAATGCACACTGCGGTATGCAGGGCCACACAGGGAAACATAAGAGTGGGTCAGAAAACAGAAGAATAGGGGAAATATGGGCAAGAGCTTCTATTGTGATTTCCTTGGGAAGGAATAGGTGACGAAGGGCGAACAGGTTCAGGATTGGCTAGTTCAAATAATTTCAGTGGACTGTGGGGTGTAGAGGGCTGTTCTCAGTTGTCTGACCCTGTCCCTGAGGAAATTAGAGCAGGGGAATATTGATCCAGATTGTAAGTGCCTGAAAGGGGAGGTTGGGGTGGATGGGTCTGACCTGGTTGGTTTGCATATGAAAGGCAATCTCACAGGGGAGCCCTTTATTATCTCTAGAAGATGACTGGCCTTGGGAGGGACAGTCTCCTCAGGGTCAATAAGGCCCCAGATGTTAAAACATCAGAATAAAAAGATGTGCTTAACACAGTGTCTTATCCTCACTGGCTATGCTCCAAGCAATTCAAATGAGTTGAATTTCTAACCACTCAATACCAAATTCCCCTACCCTCTTCCTGGAGGGCAGATATCTTCCTGGAAATAATTACTTATCTCATAATTTAATGATATTCTTGATAAAGCCCTCCCTGATGTTTCCAACAGAATAATAACTCCCTGCCATGTTTATTGAGTATTGCTTATCACGTTATATAGTAATTCTTATTTTACACCTGTTCCCCCACCCCCACAAGTCCAGACTGTAAGCCCCTTGGGGAATGGGACTATCATACTCATTTTTTACTTTCTAGAGTCTGTAATCTAGCAGGATGCTTGGTGTGTAGTTGACTTTCAGTATATATTTGTTGATTAAAATGAAAAATAACTAATGAATAAGTGAATGAATTAATGATGAATTAAGAAGTTCTCTGTCAATCATACCTGTGGAAAAGTCATCATCACTGAATTTCCTTTATTTCCTAAAACCTGAAGAGTTAGGCCAAAGTCTTTCAGTTTTATCATGTGCACTAAGTTGTCATCATACTAAATGATTTATGCTTCTCCTTCCAACTCTAAACTTCTGAATTTTGGCTGAGTAAAGCTTTTAGTACTTTTGGTGAATTATACCTTTTCCTTTTACCTTTATATGGCTTAGAGGTATAATGTGCAGTTTTGAAAGTTGCAGCTCTGGGAAATGTGGTACATGATTTTGATTCTCATAGACAATAGGAACCAAGAAATATAGCAAAGTGGTTAAGACCCTGGGTGCTATTGGGCATAGTGAAATACACCTTTAGTCTCAGCTACGTGGGAGGCTGAGATGGGAGGATCACTTGAGCCCAGGAGTTTGAGACCAGCTTGGGCAATATAGTGAGGCTCCATCTCAATGTGAAAAACAAAATGATAATAATAATAATAATAATAATAATAATAATAATAAAGACTATGGGTTCTGTTATCTATCTAAGTTCAAATCCTACCTCCACCACTCAGTAGCTTTGCTCTTGGCAAGTGTGGTATCCTTTGAAAACCTTAATTTCTTTATTTGTAAAATTGTAATAATAATGATATCTACCTCATGGAATTATTATTGTAAAGAATAAGTGAGATAATTTATGTAAACTTTCTAGAACATAGTGAATACTTAATATGTGTTAGCTAACATTATTGTCACTCTTGTAATTGAGGTTATTATAATTATAATTATTTAATGATACTCCGCACTCTTACAGTATGATACTGGCCAGGGTTTCAAGGTTCAGTGGCATTATTTTTGATAAATTAAAAATAGACATAATATGATGTAGATGCATGTAGCTTTAAGTACTTTTAAGTATTATTATTAGTAACATTTTATTTAATCGAAATATAAGTCAATGAAAGAACATCTTTTTTGTTTTATAATTACCTAGGTGGCCTGTCTGGTAAATTAATTCTTTCAGAGAAGTCTTTTTAAAAAGGGAAATAAGAAAATCTTTGTGTAAAAATTGAGCAAGGTCTATACATGGTGATTTTTAACAGCTTTATTGAAGTATAATTCATGTACCAATATGATTTACCTGTTTAAAAATGTATAGCTCAGTGATTTCCATCACAATTTTAGAATATTTTCATCACTTCAAAAACAAGCCCCAAACCTTTTGGCTATCATTTGCCTACTTCCCACCTCACCCTCAGCTCTAGGCAATCACTAATCTACTTCCTATATCTGCAGATTTTCCTATTCTGGACATTTCATATGAATGAAATCATATAATATGTGGTCTTTCATGACTGGCCTTTTTCATGTAGCATAATATTTTTAAGGTTCATCTACATTGTATCATGCATTCAGTACTTTATTCCTTTTTATGGCTAAATCTTAATCCATTGTATGGATATACCAAATTTGTTTATTCTTTCATCAAATAATAGATGTTTGGGTTGTTTCCATCTTTTGGCTATTATGACTAATGTTGCTATATGTTTTCAATTATCTTGAGTATATTCTTAGTAGTAATATTGCTGGGTTATATGGTAACTCTGTGTTTAATCGTTTGAAAAATTAACAGAGTGTTTTCCAAAATGGCTGCACCATTTTACATTACCACTAGTAGTATTTGAGGGTTCTCATTTCTCTGTATCCTCACCAGTATATGTTAGTATGACTTTTTAATTCTAGCCATCTCAGTGGGTGTGAAGTGATGTCTCATTGTCGTTTTAATTTGCATTTCCCTATTGACTAGTGATATCGAGTATCTTTTTATGTGCTTATTGGCTATTAGTATATCTTCCATGGAGAAATATCTATTCAGTTATTTGCCTATTTTTAAATTAGGTCATTTTTATTATTGACTTGTAAGAGTTATATATTATAAATAAAAGTCCCTTATCAGAGATATAATTTGCAAATATTTTCTCTCATTCTGTGGGCTTTTACTTTTCTTGTTGGTGTCCTTTGAAGCAGGAAGTTTTTTTTAACTTAGAATAAATATAATGTATCTATTGTTTGCTTTTGTTGCTTATACTTTTTGTGTCGTATCTGAGAATCCTTTGCCAAATCCAGGATCATAAAGGTTTTACTCCTATGTTGTCTTCTAAGAATTTTAAAATTGTAGGTCTTACTTTTATGCCTTCTATTCGTTTTTTTTTTTTTTTTCTTTTTCTTTTTTTTTTATTTTTTTTATTTTTTTTTATTTTTATTTTTTATTATACTTTAAGTTCTAGGGTACATGTGCATAACGTGCAGGTTACATATGTATACATGTGCCATGTTGGTGTGCTGCACCCATCAACTCGTCAGCACCCATCAATTCATCATTTATATCAGGTATAACTCCCCAATGCAATCCCTCCCCCCTCCCCCCTCCCCATGATAGGCCCCAGTGTGTGATGTTCCCCTTCCCGAGTCCAAGTGAGCTCATTGTTCAGTTCCCACCTATGAGTGAGAACATGCGGTGTTTGGTTTTCTCTTCTTGTGATAATTTGCTAAGAATGATGGTTTCCAGCTGCATCCATGTCTCTACAAAGGACGCAAACTCATCCTTTTTTATGGCTGCATAGTATTCCATGGTGTATATGTGCCACATTTTCTTAATCCAGTCTGTCACTGATGGACATTTGGGTTGATTCCAAGTCTTTGCTATTGTGAATAGTGCCGCAATAAACATACGTGTGCATGTGTCTTTGTAGTAGCATAATTTATAATCCTTTGGGTATATACCCAGTAGTGGGATGGCTGGGTCATATGGTACATCTAGTTCTAGGTCCTTGAGGAATCGCCATACTGTTTTCCATAATGGTTGAACTAGTTTACAATCCCACCAACAGTGTAAAAGTGTTCCTGTTTCTCCACATCCTCTCCAACACCTATTGTTTCCTGATTTTTGAATGATTGCCATTCTAACTGGTGTGAGATGGTATCTCATTGTGGTTTTGATTTGCATTTCTCTGATGGCCAGTGATGATGAGCATTTTTTCATGTGTCTGTTGGCTGTATGAATGTCTTCTTTTGAGAAATGTCTGTTCATATCCTTTCCCCACTTTTGGATGGGGTTGTTTGTTTTTTTCTTGTATATTTGTTTGAGTTCTTTGTAGATTCTGGAAATGAGCCCTTTGTCAGATGAGTAGATTGCAAAAATTTTCTCCCATTCTGTAGGTTGCCTGTTCACTCTGATGGTAGTTTCTTTTGCTGTGCAGAAGCTCTTTAGTTTAATGAGATCCCATTTGTCAATTTTGGCTTTTGCTGCCGTTGCTTTTGGTGTTTTAGACATGAAGTCCTTGCCCGTGCCTATGTCCTGAATGGTACTACCTAGATTTTCTTCTAGGGTTTTTATGGTATTAGGTCTAACATTTAAGTCTCTAATCCATCTTGAATTAATCTTCGTATAAGGAGTAAGGAAAGGATCCAGTTTCAGCTTTCTACTTATGGCTAGCCAATTTTCCCAGCACCATTTATTAAATAGGGAATCCTTTCCCCATTTCTTGTTTTTCTCAGGTTTGTCAAATATCAGATGGTTGTAGATGTGTGGCATTATTTCTGAAGGCTCCGTTCTGTTCCATTGGTCTATATCTCTGTTTTGGTACCAGTACCATGCTGTTTTGGTTACTGTAGCCTTGTAGTATAGTTTGAAGTCAGGTAGCGTGACGCCTCCGGCTTTGTCCTTTTGACTTAGGATTGTCTTGGCAATGCGGGCTCTTTTTTGGTTCCATATGAACTTTAAAGCAGTTTTTTCCAATTCGGTGAAGAAACTCATTGGTAGCTTGATGGGGATGGCATTGAATCTATAAATAACCTTGGGCAGTATGGCCATTTTCACAATATTGATTCTGCCTATCCATGAGCCTGGTATGTTCTTCCATTTGTTTGTGTCCTCTTTGATTTCACTGAGCAGTGGTTTGTAGTTCTCCTTGAAGAGGTCCTTTACATCCCTTGTAAGTTGGATTCCTAGGTATTTGATTCTCTTTGAAGCAATTGTGAATGGAAGTTCATTCCTGATTTGGCTCTCTGCTTGTCTGTTACTGGTGTATAAGAATGCTTGTGATTTTTGCACATTAATTTTGTATCCTGAGACTTTGCTGAAGTTGCTTATCAGCTTAAGAAGATTTTGGGCTGAGACGATGGGGTTTTCTAAATACACAATCATGTCATCTGCAAACAGGGACAATTTGACTTCCTCTTTTCCTAACTGAATACCCTTGATTTCTTTCTCTTGCCTGATTGCCCTAGCCAGAACTTCCAACACTATGTTGAATAGGAGTGGTGAGAGAGGGCATCCCTGTCTTGTGCCAGTTTTCAAAGGGAATTTTTCCAGTTTTTGCCCATTCAGTATGATATTAGCTGTGGGTTTGTCATAAATAGCTCTTATTATTTTGAGGTACGTTCCATCAATACCGAATTTGTTGAGCGTTTTTAGCATGAAGGGCTGTTGAATTTTGTCAAAAGCCTTTTCTGCATCTATTGAGATAATCATGTGGTTCTTGTCTTTGGTTCTGTTGATATGCTGGATTACGTTTATTGATTTGCGAATGTTGAACCAGCCTTGCATCCCAGGGATGAAGCCCACTTGATCATGGTGGATTAGCTTTTTGATGTGCTGCTGAATCCGGTTTGCCAGGATTTTATTGAGGATTTTTGCATCGATGTTCATCGGGGAGATTGGTCTAAAATTCTCTTTTTTTGTTGTGTCTCTGCCAGGCTTTGGTATCAGGATCTATTCGTTTTGAGTGAATTTATGTATATGGTTTGAGGTAAAGACTGAACTCCATTTTTTTGCACATTGCTATCCAGCTGTTGAAACATTATTTGTTGAAAAGATTATTATTTTCCCCATTGATTGGCCTGGGCAACTTTGTTGAAAATCAGTTGAAAGTAGATATATATGTTTATTTCTGGACTCTTAATTTTATTCCATTAATCCACATGTCTATCTTTGTGCCATGCGTACATTTGATTTTTAGGTATTTTCTTATTTTGTCTTATTTTTCTCCTAGAGAATGTTGACACATTGTGACACACACACAGTAGTTTTTAATTAATACACAGTTTTTAGTCATTATTATAGAGCTAACTAGACATCAGAAATGATTCATCTAGAATTACACACTTAAATATGAATATGAATAGAAATTTCAGGTATTGCATAAACCTGAAATTTTTCTAAATAAATCTAAAAGCATAGTTTCTATTTTGACAAGTAGTATATTTTTCCAAAAATCTATTTCAATTTATAAAGCAGTTAAATATAGAACATTTCATTTTGGTCCTAAGGCTAATTTGGTGAAATATAGGTACTCTTATTTACTTTTATTATTGTAACTCCATTTTTATCTATGAAAAAACAAAAGCGTGAACACATAAAGTGATCTGTCCACGTCTCTCACTCAGCTTAAGACAAATCTGCACGAATTTCCTAACCTCGTTCTGTACTCTGGCTACCTCTATACTGTTAGATTAGGAATCAGCATCTTATTGTATCAAATATTTTCTCCAATTATAACAAGTTTATTAAAGGCTCTTATGTACGAGAGGACTGCATCCTGGGATCTTGAATCTCCAGTTTTCATACCATTCTAGCAAATAACTTGCTATGTAGAGATATGCTCAGTCATCAGTAGAGAATGACAGAGCCTCATGTTATGTGAGCAGCTTGGTAGGATGCGCTCACTAGCTAAATGATTTGCTCCCACTCACCAGCCTCTGCAGTGTTACAAATTAGTGCAATCACATACCTTTAGAATTTCTCTTAAGTAGTTGAAGTTGCAAATATTAAATCTCTAAATTTCAAGACTTTATTAATTGTGAAAGTATCCTAATGATTTTCTACACTGTGGTTCTTTTCGAAAAATAATTCTTACTTTATTTATTCAACCATGTATCATCAAGTGCTTTTTATGTGTCAGACAATGCCAAACATGGGGATACTGCAGTAATGGCTTTTCTCACAAAGTTTTTGTTCTAATAGGAAGACAGACAACAAATGAGTAAAATAAGTACTGTGAGAATAAGGAAGCAATATGAGAGATGGGGAGTGCTTTGAGAAGGAAGCCTGTCTGAAGACTGATAACCTTGAACATGGCCTTAATGAGTGCTGCTGCTACGTGGTCAAAATAAATGGTTGTGCTTTCAACAAATACTGTTCTGTGATAGGCAAAAGAGAAGTTAAGAATAGCATGGAGAATAGAATATAGTTGTGAGAACATTTCAAGATAAGATTCTTCCAGCAAATTTAGCTTTCTTATGCCTTTGGATAACAGTAACAACAATGAAACACCATCCATATATCATCCACAATTTATTTGCAGAAATCCAAATTGGTACCTAGTTACCTCAGTTATTTGTGCTTAGTAGTATTTGTGCTTGAATGTCTCATTCTCAAAGAGATCAAAGCCTATCTTTTCCCACCCACATTTATAGTTGTAACAGCCTAACACTCAATTACTTATCCTACTGTATTTGGTTTTACCTTCTTCTGTAACAAGAAAGCATTAGCTTCTAAACATACTATACCATTTACTATTGAACACATTTATGTTGTATTTCCTTTCACTAGCATGTAAACTCTTGGAAGGACAGGATTTTTGGTTTTTCACTGATATATTCAGAAAAGTGTCTGGTACATAGTAATAACTCAGTATATATTTTTGAGAGAATGAGTGTTAGTGAAAGATGAATTGAATTTCCATTTTGTATTGTTTAAATACACATCTCATGAACTATTTGTTATGACTGCTATATCCAGTTAATGACCCAGAAACCTGATAACGATTTGCTCTAATCCTCAATTCCCTTCAAGGTAAATTTTCTGATGTTCATCTTATAGTTGGAGAAATGAGGCTCAAATAACCTAATTTTAAAACCTTTTTTAAAAAGTATATTTTGACCAGACATAGTGGCTCATGCCTGTAATCCCAGTACTTTCGAAGGCTGAGATGGGAGAATCACTTGAGGCCAGGAATTCAAAAACAGCTGGGAAAAATAGATATAAAAATTAATAAGTAAGTAAATACATAAATAAGCCAGGTATGGTGGCAAATGCCTGTAGTCCCAGCAACTCAGGAAGCTGAGGTGGGAGGATCCCTTGAGCTCAGGAGTTTGAGGCTACAATGAGCTGTGATTGTGCCACTGCACTGAAGCCTGGGTGACAGAATGAGATTCTTGTCTCTAAAATAAAATTAAAGAATTTTAAAAGTATCTTTTTATTGTTTCCAAAAGACGTGTTCTTATTAAAAAGTAAAGCCAGGATCTTAACTCTGTTCTACCTGGTTCCATCTTGAATTGTTTGTGTTTTAAAATGTCAAGACTATATTTCCAAATTATAATTACATATAATGCAAGAAACATGTTTTGAATGCCCTTAAAGTATTTAAGAATATAATTGTCCTGCTGAGTTAGTCTCTGGTCTGTCCTCCATGATTTCTGTCTGTGATAATAGTACTAATATATAGGTTGTAGATGAGAGTGGTAACATTCTAAACACCAACCTCAAAAGATTAGTTACATGATATTCCAGTTAACTTTAGTAACCAATCATGAAACTGTCACCCATGGAATTTTAACTCTTTGAGGATATTTGCCTAAGTATCCTTTTGGATTAGGTACTTTTCCTGACTCTGCCCCTACCATTTTGAATTTAGTTTTGGCTTTGCCTGCTTCTCTGGCCTTAGCATCTTCTATTATGGTTAAGAATAGTCAAAAGACAAAATTACAACAAATTTGGTTTAAAGATCTTAATTGACTTTTATTTGTGATACTAGAATTGGGCAACACCTCATTCTGTAAAATAGAATGAGTGCTCCAATAAACTGAGCAGTTGGTTTTATAGTCACAAAAGGACTGAGGAAAGCAGAAACAGAAAACAAAAAGTGGGTTGGTTATTTCAAAATTAATTTCCTTTAAAGGTTAAAGCAGGGAGGATTTTCTCATCATGCCAGCTAAAACTTGAAGATTTTGCTATTATCTCTCACTCTCCTGATCTCTCAGAAGGTCAGATAAACTTAGTTTTGGCTTGGTAACATGGAACTTTACCATCTGTGACTCCATTTTGGTTTGGTCTGTTGGGCCTCTTGCCAGAAGGAGTTCAGTCCAGACCAGTGGCCTCCTATAAATATTACTTAAACAGAACTATGTCCCCCTTTCTACTTCCAAACCCACCTTCTTGTCCCTTGCCTTGCATTCCATGTGTGCCACCTTATCCCCTACAGGGATTGAGAAATTTTGATAGCTATCTTCTTCCATAGTGTACCTTTTCTTTTTTAATCTCTATGTTTTTATTTCATTTTGGAATTCAACTGTTTTTTGTTTCCCCATTTCTTAACTCATTTACATTTCCCTACTCCTTGTATCAGCCATTTTTGCCTCACTATTTTTCAAGGCTTATCTGAATGATTCTCATAAAAAGTTTGCCTTTCAGTTACTTCATTTTTTCTTTTTTCTTTTTAAAACTATTCCTCCCTAGTGATTCTTTTTTTAACCGCTCTTTGGCTGCATTCACTATTTTTCTTTTTTTAATAAATGATACTGGTTTCTTTAAGATCTCAGCTTAACATTTTACCTCTTTTATTTCTTTCCACTCTCTTTTTATTCATAGAATAAATACGTTGGTTGTTCTGAATATCTTAAAAAATAACCCTATTCCAGTCAGGCATGCCCCTATCACAGTCAGAAGGAGGGGCTCAAGTTTCCCTAAAAAGTGCACATTAGGAATAGGGGATAGCCACCAGCTGGAACTGCTAGCATTTCAAAATCTCAGGAGGCTGCAGCAACATGTGCCAGGCCTTATCTCCGTAATGCACATGTGCTGCTTGTCAGTTTCAAATGTCAACCCTCAGCAGCATTACTTAAAGACAGTAGGCTTTGTGTTGTGATGGAAGGAAAATATTTTTAAACCTTCTTGAGACCCTGGGAAACTACCGCTTTTGGACACGAAAGAGCCTGCCACCTTACAAATTCATCAATAAGTAAAAGCCACTGACACCAGTGCCATGTTTCAGTTCAGGATCAGTTAAGTTGGCATGAATAGTACTGAGCCATGGCGTTCTCAGGATGTTGTTACTAAGGCATTTTATTTATATCCCAGTGAAACAATCCTACCACTTGCAGGAACAAAAAGAGAGACTTTGGGGACCCTTAAATGTAATCAACAGACATGTGCCACCCTTTCGCCTTTGTTGTTGATTTTTGTTTAGTGATACTATAGCAAAACAATAACCGTTAGCTCCATATAGTAAGTGTATACAAGCATGACCTTTATTATCGTTTTTATTTGTGGAGATGGGGTCTCGCTGTATTGCCTGAGCTGGTCTCGAACTTCTGGCCTTAAGTGATCCTCCCACCTCAGCCTCCCAAAATGCTGCGATTACAGGTATGAACTACTGCACCTGGCCAAGCATGATCTTTTTCAAAGCACTTAATTGAAATATAATGAAAATATTCACTCACAGTATATATATTTCAGGAATTGACTATTGATGTTATAAAAGAATTCTGTATTTTCCAAAAGAGTTCCTTTGAGGAGTGCTTCAAAAAGCTTTGCTTTTTGAATAAATGCTTTCTATGCTTTCTAAATAAATCCTAAATTTAGTATATTTATTGTAAAAAATAAAATACACACAGTTTGGTAAAGACAGCCTGGCCTTATTCACAGACATTGTATATTTGTACATCATGCATACTGTTTTCAAGTTACCATAACTAAGTTGTTCAGACCAAATAGGTTTTCTCAGCACAGTAACCATACCCAGAGCTCTAGGTATATAAAATTTGCAGAACTGTTACAGAGTAAACTTTTGCAAAGGAGGGTTGAGTATACCATGCTCCCTTTTTTCTTATTTTCCAAGTAAAGTACTCTTTTGTATTTGAGGGAGATTGGTTCCAGGACCCCTCAGATACCGAAATCTGAGATGTTCAAGTCTCTGATATAAAATAGTGTAGTATTTGCATATGATCTATGCACATGTTCCTTTATCATCTCTAGTTTAGCTATACCTAATACAATGTAAACACTGTGTAAATTTTATTATACTATATTGTTCAGGGAATAACAAAAAAAGTTTGTACATGTTCAGTACAGGTGCAATTTTTTTTCAAAATATTTTTTGATCCCAGATTGTTTGAGTTCACAGATACAGAATCTGCGAATACAGAGGGCCAACTACACTGTCTTTCCTTTAAGATATCTCCAGCTGCCCAAATCTTGAGTGACCTTTGCCTTCCTTCAAACTCCTATGCTGTTAATTGTCTATACCTCTCACCTGGCAGTTGGCATGTGCTCCTTGTATAGTGTATCTTTTATGTATATTTCTTACTTCCTACTCTAGGAACTAACTAGAGGAGTCTCCTTACACCTTTTTGGTATCTCCAATACTTGAAAAATGCTCTTAAAACAGTGCTTCTCAAATGTCCATGTACTGTACATAGAAAACACCTGGGGATCTTGTTGAGTTGAAAATTGTGATTCAGCTGGTCTGGGGTGGGGCCTGAGATTCTACATATACGACAGACTCCCATGTGATGTGATGCAGCTGGGCCACAGACCACACTCTGAGTGACCAGCATCTGGCAAACCTTCAGCAAATGCTTATTGATGATGCCATTTTTTTTTTTTCAGGAAAAGGGTAAGAGATTTAAATTTGTTAAATGCTGTATTTTTATGCAATAGGCAAATAGCACTAAGAAATGAACTGATATATTGATTGAAAAAATAAGCTGAATGACTGAAGATGTTAGATGTCTTTTTTTCTGATTTCTCTATCCGATCAATAGGAATGGACTTTAGTTTATCCATTTTAATTAATACCCGACTGGATGAGATTATATGTGAATACCTACTTCTGTCTTCACTAGATTCAGGCTAAAAAGCAAAAGTCTTTATAAGACATTTCTAGTCATGTAAATAATGCAAATCTTTTTCTAACTTTTCTCTTATTTGGGACACCTAGCTTTGAGGAGCAGATGGTTTTCCCAGTAAACTCTCAGATTCTGTAGGTATCACATTTCAGGGTCAAGAATTACACATATACCCCGTATAAACCCTGTAAAGACTTTTCTTCTCTTGTTTGATGGGACTCAAAAATGGAACAATAATAGTTTTCAACAAGCAATGAGTCTGAGTCCTCGGGCTGTAATGGCAACCAACAAACCCATGCTCCTTATTGCAGAGGAAGAGTGCATTGTTGATTCCCTTTATATCCCCAAATAGAAAACTCATTAAGGGTAATCTTGGGAAATTATGCTTACTTCAAACTTTGATTGCCAACACTGAAGTGTCTAAATAGCACTTCATCATTTTTCTGGTTGTTTTCTTAGAAACAGTTCACTTGCTTCCTTCCCATGATAAGTGCCATATTTCTTTTAGTATGAGTCAACCTGGCCTATACTTTTTTTATATTGCCTCTCTCCCCAGACCCCCAAATCTCCAATTTCTTACAAGTGAATTTAGGCAAACTAAAGAAGACATCTCTATTCCATGAGTATTGAAATAAAACATTTTTAAATATAAGTTATAATAATAACACTTTCATTGTTTTCTTCCTAATTACTAAAGTAGTCCATGTTTATTACCCCATTCCACCTCCAAAAAAAACTAAGAAAAATTATGGAAAAGAATCAAGACCTAATAGACTAAAAATTTTAAAACTATTCTTGTTTGCCTACTTCTCAGAAATAAACACTGTAAAATAAACATTTTGACCTGACCTCAAACAATTGTCTTTTATATATACTTATAAAAATAAAATTAAGATGATATAATAATTACTACTTTGTAACATCCTTTTTAAATTGAAAAATATATTGTAGTCTTCTCTAATATCATTAAATATATTTCCATAACATGGTTAACAGCTGCATAGTGTTCCAGCATATGGATTAACTAATCATTCCCCTACTGTTTATTTTTTCTAATTTTTATATAAGAGGATATTGCAGAGAACAGACTTATACATAAATGTTTGTACAAGTTTTTACCTTGGAATTAATTTCTATAGGTAAAATTGCTAGGTCAGGGGATAAAAGATGTTCATTTTTAATTTGTTTTGTCTTGCCCTTCCTAAAATGACAGAAGTAGTTTAATAGAACTTTGACTTATGTTATTTCATAGTTTCTTTTGAAAATTATTTTCTCTGAATAGCAAAACTTTTGTTGGCTCCTGACATACATTAATATACAAAAGAACTACTTAATATTTGGAACACGAATTAGCCTGAGGAGCTCATAAACAGTAGGCTTTGCAATGAACAGCATTTATCAACTTGACTTACCAGATTACACTGCCATAGTTCTGTTTTGGTCATGTCACATTTGAGACATTAGTTGTACAAACAGTACATAAAGCAACTCACATGGATTTTAATTGAGAGTGAATATTTGCCAAAACACTAATTTTTCTTTTTAAGTTTTTTTTTTTTCTTATGCGGAGAATTTTATTTGTTAAGCATACTATACTCAGAGTCAGGCCAATCAAAAATAACATAAGAAAAGGAAAAGTGGTTAACTCTTTCTATCTATATTAGTCTAAGGAGTACTAGGGCTAACAAATCTTGATAGTATGTTAATTTGCTGTATTTCAAAACTTGCTTTTTTTCCTGGTGTAAAAGCAGAATTCAACAGAAGAATGATTAGATATTTAAAATAAATGAATTACATGAGCCCATAGCACTGATTTTAAAGTAGGACTTGCATTGATATAGTTTATTGAATAAAGCAAAAATTTTTACAAGTATTTTATAAGTTTAAATAGCAAATTGAAATAGTGCAAAAATAGTGATTTTGTGATTATTAAACATTCATTCTTTAAGAGTGCCTGTAGGAAAAAGTATCTGTAGTTACGTAACACTATAATAGTTAAAATACCTGTTAATATGTATAAGTTAACTCTCTATTTTTGTAAAAGTTTACAACATTGTTGTTGTTGTATTCATTTATTTATTTTAAACTTCCTTTTTTAGTAAAATGTAAGGCCGTTTATAAAATTTATGCAATATAATAAGATAAAGTGAATGAGGAAATTAGGACAGAGAGCAAATGAGACTCTAAACAATAATATGCATGCCATGAAATCCTGTACTTCTGTTATGGGTAGCCACATTATTACTCAGCTTTTAGACTTCCACCCAATCAAATTATATGACTGACAGTGTCCATGACATAAGCAAATGAGTTCCTCACAAAAAGCCCAACTTTTCCTGATACCTAATAGAAAATTCCCTCATGGATCTCAAATGAAGACACTGTGTGATCCAGCATTCACTGTCCTCAGTAACTACCAGTTTCTTAGAATATTCCTTTTAAGATGCTTATGGTATCACCTATCACCTCAGTGTGTAACAATTATATGAGAGTCAAAATGATCTCATCCCCCAGCTGGTGCAATATAGGAATAGAGTTTTAAAGGAAAAGATGTGTTTGTTGTGTTCCCTTAAACAGTCCTCTCTATACCTGTTCTTTAAGTCAAGGTTTTGATTAATACTGAATGACAATAGATTCAGAGTTAAACTTTCTGAAAAATAGCTGGAATGTGGTTATTGTATTTCCACATGCAAGTGCAGAGCTTCACCTCTTAGCCAAGCCAGGTGTGCTCCTTGTGGAGATTGAGAATAGCATGGACATTCAGTTGAATGGATGGATACCTGTAATGAGGGAGTACCCACAGGCAGGACCTGTTCATTTCCAATAATTTGCTGCATAGAATTGATTGAACAATCAAGTTTCCAAAGCTCTGTAGTGTAGATCATGACTGTACAGCTTTAGCCTGAAATTTATAAAATAAACAAGCAGGTGTGATCAGATGCGTGCCCCATGCCATAAAATAAAACACCCACACATTCAAGCAAAGCAAAACAAAAACCATCAGTAAAATACTCATAGACGTTTGTCTGTGAAGCTTGTTATTTTCTGATGTACTCTCCAAGATGAACTTCGTACAAAATATACCTTAAAGGTGCCAGAGAGAAAGGTCGGATTACCCACAAAGGGAAGCGTATCATACTAACAGCGGATGTCTCTGCAGAAACCCTGCAAGCCAGAAGAGAGTGGGGACCAATATTCAACATTCTTAAAGAAAAGAATTTTCAACCCAGAATTTCATATCCAGTCAAACTAAGCTTCATAAGCAAAGAAGAAATAAAATCCTTTTCAGACAAGCAAATGCTGAGAGATTTTGTCACCACCAGGCCTGCCTTACAAGAGCTCCTGAAGAAAGCACTAAATATGGAAAGGAAAAACCAGTACCAGCCACTGCAAAAACACACCAAATTGTAAAGACCATTGACACTATGAAAAAGCTGCATCAACTAACAGGTATAAAACCCAGCTATATAATGACAGGACCAAATTCACGCAAAACAAGATGAACCTTAAATGTAAATGGGCTAAATGCCCCAGTTAAAAGGCACAGACTGCCAAATTGGATAAAGAGTCAAGACCCATCAGTGTGCTGTATTCAGGAGACCCATCTCACATGCAAAGACACACATAGGCTCAAAATAAAGGGATGCAGGACTATTTACCAAGCAAATGGAAAGGAAAAAAAAAGAAAAAGAAAAAGCAGGGGTTGCAATCCTAGTCTCTGATGAAACAGACTTGAAACCAACAAAGATAAAAAAAGACAAAGAAGGGCATTATGTAATGGTAAAGGGATTAATGCAACAAGAAGAGGTAACTATCCTAAATATATATGCATCCAATACAGGAGCACCAAGATTCATAAAGCAGGTTCTTATAGACCTACAAAGAGACTTAGACTCCCACACAAGAATAGTGGGAGACTTTAACACCCTACTGTCAATATTAGACGATCAACGAGACAGAAAATTAACAAGGATATTCAGACTTGAACTCAGCTCTGGACCAAGCAGACCTAATAGACATCTACAGAACTCTCCACCCGAAGTATATACATTCTTCTCAGCACCACATCACACTTATTCTAAAATTGACCACATAATTAGAAGTAAAACACTCCTCAGCAAATGCAAAAGAACGGAAATCATAACAAACAGTCTCTCAGACCACAGTGCCATCAAATTAGAACTCAGGAATAAGAAACTCACTCAAAACTGCACAACTACATGGAAACTGAACAACCTGCTTCTGAATGACTACTGGGTAAATAACAAAATTAAGGCAGAAATATAAAAGATAAATAAGTTATTTGAAACCAATGAGAACAAAGACACAGCATACCAGAATCTCTTGGACACAGCTAAAGCAGTGGTTAGAGGGAAATTTATAGCACTAAATGCCCACATCAGAAAGCTAGGAAGATCTAAAATTGACACTCTCACATCACAATTAAAAAAACTAGAGAAGCAAGAACAAGCAAATTCAAAAGCTAGCAGAAGACAAGAAATAGCTAAGATCAGAGCAGAACTGAAGGAGAAAGAGACACGAAAAACCCTTCAAAAATTTAATGAATCCAGGAGCTGCTTTTTGGAAAGATTAACAAAATAGACTGCTAGTCAGTCTAATAAAGAAAAATAGAGAGAAGAATCAAATAGACACAATAAAAAATGACAAAGGGGATATCGCTTACTGATCTCACAGAAATACAAACTACCATCAGAGAATACTGTAAACATCTTTGCGCAAATAAACTAGAAAATCTAGAGGAAATGGATAAATTCCTGGACACATACAACCTCCCAAGACTAAACCAGGAAGAAGTTGAATCCCTGAGTGGACCAATAACAAGTTCTGAAATTGAGGTTTTTGAATGAATCTTAAGTATGAAATATATTGTACATAGTCAAACCCCTCAGAGCAACAGAGTATTCAGATCCTTAGCCTGTGTGTTCCCATGAAGCCTGTCCAAATGAGTTGCAAAATAGTGTCTAGAGCCTGCAATCCTGTCTGTGGTGCTATTTTGTTGTTTGTGTGAGTCCAGGTTTCAATTCTGAACCTAATGAAGTACCATTTAAAAGCAACAATTAGAGAAGCAGCCACATCTCTTCCTTTTTAAGTATAAATACTCTAATTTTATTACAATTCCCCACTGTAAATTCTGGTTGGTCTTCGTGTTTTTCCTAGAGTTCATCTTTACCCATTTTGCAATTCAGTCTGTTTGGTGCATCTCTAATTATATATTTTTAAAAATATGTGTACTTTATAAATACTGGTATATAGTTTTTGAATACTCAGAAAATTGAAAGGCCTAGAGAAGATTCGGTCCAATGCAAACATCATAAATTAAGTGCTTCCTTGTGTCAGAGGGACTGAATGCTGTAAGGGATGCTAAGATGAGTAAGACACAATCTCTAATTCTAATATATTTATCAACTCTAGGAAAAGACATTCACAATTAAGTTTTTGCATGCTAAATAAATATTAATTGAACAATTCAACACCTATTATGTACTTGACACTGTTCTAGGCCTCTGGATATAGGAGGGAACAATACAATTCTGATCTGTGCTCTTACAGAGGGACAGACAACATAAAATTTTAGTTACAATATAAATCACTGTACTAAATACCCTTTGTAGCACAGAGATTTATTAACTCTAGCTATGGATTGAGAAATGCTTCATGGAAGTGACAGATTTTCTAGAGGCTTAGCGTTTCATTGACCAGAAAAGAAGAGGAAAAACAAGCTAAGGGAAAGAACAGCATAAACAAATAATGACAAGATGTAAAAGTATTAATAAGCTTCACCCCATTGTTTGACAGGGATTTTGAGTATCACAGAGAAAATACACAGGACTCAATGGAAGTTTTGTAAAGAGGTTTACTGTTATGACAAATATGTATGTTCTCTTTTTTATCCTGGGTCAATGTACAAATTTTGTTTTTCTTTCATCTGCCTTTTTCACTTCTAAATATTTTCTAAAGCATAAATCATGTAGAAGTGTATGAAGGAATGATGAGGCTGAAAGAATAGCTCAAGGCAAGATGAAAAAGTTCCTTAAATTGTCATGTCTTATTTTTGGACTTATCAATTGTTGGACTTGTTTTATAAACAGTGGAGGGCCATCAGAAGTGTTTGAGTCAGCAAGAAATTGTATCATGCTGACTCTCATTGCATTTTGCTGAACTAAAGTAGTAGCTATGAAGAATGAAAAGAAGTTCACAGAACCAAGAGGATCCTGTGAAACGTTGCATGGGTACCCTGGAGTTCCCTCTTTTGTGTTCCCCATATAGCACTTTGTATGTATCTCTAGTAGAGCTCTTGTTACACTGTGAGTGCTTTTAGAGTGATGTGTTGGAGTCAGCTTGCACCAGCTTGCAAGATCCAGTTGTCAGTATCACCTTCTAATTCTATGTTCTGCTGTGGTAGGAATATTTACACCATGAAAATGAGTAAACAATACAAATCAGTTTTTTATTGTTGTTTGTTTTTTGAAAACTTTTTAACAGTTACTAACACATCACAGACTGTTTATTAACATGTCTGACTTCTTATAAGACTGTGACCATTTAGAATAAAAATGCCATCTTATTTTCATTTCCCTATTTCTAGCCCAGTACCTCACAAATTATAGGTATCAATAAATACTTATTGAATACATAGAGGGACAGATTAACAATTGAGATCAACACATTAAGTAGTGACCAGTTGGTTTTGAGAATGGATGAAATGGTTGGAAATAGCCCTATATTATGTAGCCTGAACATTTGGTAATAGTGATACAACTAGAAACTGAAGAAGGAAAACTGAGTTGAGAGGGAGAGGCAGAGGGAGGGATCATAGAGGAAGATAATTGTTTTGATTTGGGACATGCTGTGTTTGAGGTTCTATCAAAATACCAGGATTAGAGATGCCAAGCATTCATTCCAGTTACTATCAAATGACAGTTTTGAAATTACTTTTCCTGTGATTTTCTAAAATACTCAACTATACAGACTATTTGAGGTTCAAGGTTATTTATTTTTTTTAAAATATGCTTCATTTCAATAGCATAAGGGAAAATTGCATTTTTATAATGCATTCTGAACACTGCATTTGCAGGGAAAAGCAGATATCAGATAGCCTATAAGAGAATGACTATGGAAATGGAATAATTTTTTTTTAAACAATGTAAGTGTGTTTCAGGATCATAGTCACAGTTTACAATTCTATTAGGAAGAGAAAAATGAATTTTGGGGGACGATAAAGTTAGTTACCTTTTAGAATATAACTCCTAATAAAAAGTTTTTCTTTTCAAAAAAGCTATTATAATTAGACCATGAGAAAAAAAAATATCTTTTTACAATAAAGTATTAGGGAAGTAAAACAATATACTTTCAGAAGGCAATAACTTTACATTATCTAAGAAATGGCATATTCTGATTTATTAAATGTTCTCATTAATAGGATAATACAGTATAATCTGTACACATAGGACTTTTCTTTTTTTTCTTTACTTTTTTTTTTTTTTTTTTTTGAGATGGAGTCTCACTCCGTTGTCCAGGCTAGAGCACAGTGGTGCTATCTCAGCTCACTGCAAGCTCCGCCTCACCGGTTCATGCCATTTGCCTGCCTCAGCCTCCCGAGTAGCTGGGACTACAGGCACCTGCCACCACGCCTGGCTAATTTTTTTGTAGAGACAGGGTTTCACCATGTTACCCAGGATGGTCTCGATCTACTACCTCGTGATCTGCCCACCTTGGCCTCCCAAAGTGCTGGGATTACAGGTGTGAGCCACTGCGCCTGGCCAGGGCTTTTCGTAGGAAATATATAACTAAGATAATATACTTGTATAACCAAGAAAATATGCTTGACTTGCAACTATAGTGAACAGAGTTTATTCTTTTCTTTATAAATGGGAGTCTTGCCTCAAGATCATATATAAAGATGTGAGTTATTGCTTATAGAGGTGTATATATTTAAAAAATATAATAGTAATAGACAAGTCTAACAATAGGATGAAACATTATTTATTATGTGTGATCTCTCATGTTTAGAGTGAATTGGTCTTTTCTATGCTCTGGATATTCACTAGAAGATTAAGTAGTTCTTTGGGGAATTCAGATATAGTCTTAATATCTCAACTGGAAAAGTCATTTATGAGCATGCACTTATAAACGTAATGCTATTCTGGTGGATTAGTCCAATTCCACATATTTGTCACATTGCATTTTATATCTGTGATGAAACAGTAATATTATCCTCAATCAAAGTCACAGAGAAAGTTACTTTCCGAGCTATGGATTAGAGCTTAGAGTTCTCATTTCCATTCTCAGACAGGTGTGTCCTAGTTTGAGAAAATCTGATATACAAAACCACCAACTCACAAAATAGATAAATTAAATGGTGGTTACTTAGATTTCAAAAGGATGTTCTTCGGGGTTCCTTAAAATAGGCACTTCTGAAGGATCTAATACAGCCCAAGGAGCCCAGACTATTGATAACCAAGAGGCCTAGTTTCTCTACCATATCATTAACAAAGTTAACAGGGTGTATAAATTTGGGCATGTTAGTCATTCATTCATCCATTCACTTGTCCACTAACTCCTTAATATTTTATTCAATGAATCTTTCATGAAGATTCTGTGTGTTGGATATAAAAAAGGTTGTAGTCCTTGTTTTTAAGGAGTTAAGACAGAAGGGTAAACAAACAGTACATTTTTAATGAAGAGGTAATGCAGCCTGTTAGCAGACCCCTAAAACCTAAACAAGATGCGAAGGTGAACTGTGATAGGGTAGACTTGGAAAGTAAGGAAAGAAATGTTATGCTAAAGAAATAGAATCTGTGTGACTTGGTAACAAATTAGATGTGGGGCCCAAAAGGGAGAGAGGGGAGTCTTGGGATGACTCCCAAGCTGTTGGCCTAGGTAACTTGGTCTAACAGTGGTGCTGTTTATGAAGAAGGGGAATTTAGGAAGAGGGGGAGATTTGGGAGGAAGACAATGAGGTTACTTTTGGGCAAGCTGAGTATAAGAGCCCTGTGGGGGCCAGGCACATTATAGCTTATGCCTGTAATCCCAGCACTTTGGGAGGCCAAGGCGGGAGATCTTTTGAGGCCAGGACTTCAAGACTAGCCTGGTTAATACAGCGAGACTTTATCTCTACAAAGAAGTTTTTTGTTTGTTTGTTTATTTGTTTTTTTTGAGACGGAGTCTCGGTCTGTTGCCCAGGCTGGAGTGCAGTGGCCGGATCTCAGCTCACTGCAAGCTCCGCCTCCCGGGTTTACACCTTTCTCCTGCCTCAGCCTCCTGAGTAGCTGGGACTACAGGCGTCCGCCACCTCGCCCGGCTAGTTTTTTTTTTTTTTTTTTTTTTTTGGTATTTTTTTAGTAGAAACAGGGTTTCACCATGTTCGCCAGGATGGTCTCTATCTCCTGACCTCGTGATCCACCCCTCTCGGCCTCCCAAAGTGCTGGGATTACAGGCTTGAGCCACTGCGCCCAGCCTGTTTGTTTGTTTTTAATTAGCTAGTTGTGGTGGCATGCACCTGTAATCTGAGCTACTCTGGAAGCTGAGGCAGGAAGATCACTTGAGCCCAGGAGTTCAAGGCTGCAGTGAGCATTAGGCAGTTGTATAGTCCAGCCTGAAACTCAGGAAAAATAACTGGGCAATAGTTAAAGAGTCGTCTAAAGAGACATGATAGTAGTGAATGAAACTGCCCAGGGAGAGCCAGAAGATAAGAGGAGAATATGGAGTGGACACTAGGCGGTAGGAAGGTGGAAATAAAGGAGCCTGAGAGGAACAGTCAGGAGGAGATCCTGGATTGTGGTATAATGTGGGCTGAGTAAATGGAGAGCTTCAGGAATAACAGAATGGTCCAGAATAATAAATGCTGAAGACAAGTCACAAATTGAAAGAATCTATGGGCGATTAGAAGAGTGTCAATGTCATTTACCAAAGCGGTTTAGATAGTTGTGAGGCAGAAGGCTGAAGAGTAAATGAAAGTGGAGCTTATTAAGACTTCTAAAAAGGAGGGAAAGAGGCGGGACAGTAATTAAAATTGTCTATTTGTTAAGTGATAGGAGAGATATGAGTATTTACATACAATGCATAAAATAAACTATCGAAAAGAGAAAGGTTGGAAACACAGGCGAAAGGTAATTATAATGAAGGAAGTTTCCTGACCTAGAGTTGCAAAGAGATGGGAGGGTTCATTATTAAAAGAAGAAGAAATGACACTTTCTTTGGTACTGAATGGAAAGAGGGAAGGGAAGGATAACGTGTGTGTGTGTGTGTGTGTGTGTGTATATATATATGGATCCATGTATATGTGTCTGTGCGTGTGTGTGTGTGTGTGTGTGTGTGTGTGTGTGTGTAGGAATTTGAGGGAGCTGAATCTCTTGATACCAGTCTTAATTTTTTTTTCTGTGAAGCAGGAAACAAAACTCCTGAGAGAAAATGTATAATTGAGGATGGAGCCTTGAGGATAATGGTGAACATAGGCAATGCCAGTTGTGGAAGATAAGTGGGCAACAGACATGATAAATTATAGATAGGTAGGTAGATAGATAGATAGGATTATAGCCTAGGATGGCAGCATGAGAAGCATGGTTAGACTGACTGCCCTCCAGCTTATGTTCAAGGTTTCCATTCCCATAAGAGAGGTTAATATTGCAGATATTATTAGTCTTGACTCAGCCCTTAACGTAGAATGTTGCTGAGAAGTTAAACCTGGGTTCTGGGAGAGAGGTACTATTCTCTAGGTCTCTACTGTCCAATGTGATGGCCATTAGCCACATGTAGCTCTCCAGCACCTGAAACATGGATGGTTCTAATTGAGATGTATTATACACAAAATATACACCCAGGACTTGAAAATTTAGCATAAATTAAGCATGTAAAATAGCTCACTAATAATTTTTATTAATTACCTACTGAAATAGTGTTTTGAATATATAGGGTTAAATAAATTATTTTATTAAAATTAATTTTACTTCTTACTAATGTGTCCATTAGACGATTTTAAATTACATAGATGGCTTACGTTACATTTCTTTTGGACAACACTACTATTTGTAATTATAGGAGAAGATTAGATCGTTTCAAAAAATGCTCACTGTGGTCTGGAATCTTAGCTGCTTACTGCAGCTTTACAGGGAATCATAGAAGACATGGGGCAGTTTAGGAAATTAACCTTTAAAGAGAGTTTGCCCCAGGTGGCTGGATCTTTGGGTATACTCTTTCTTTAGTTCTGGATAGGAGGTCTGAAACTGTCCGTAGAACCAAGTTATCCATATCTGTAAAAGGCAGAAACCGTCCGCCTTGTCAGCAATTATGCTGACAAGGGGATTTGTGAGATTCCTGTGAAATAGTACATGCTTTTAAAAACATAAGTACTATGTAAGTGCCTCATTGTTAGCTATGAGTTTATTTACAGTATTATGAAGACAATGATTATATCTACTAAATGCCTCCAGTTTGGCCAGACACCATTAGACATTTTATGGGCATTACCTTAATTAATTCAGCCTGATAACACTGAAGCTAGGCTTTTAAAGGCACCAAAATCTTTCTACTAACTGCTGAGACTAACGTTGCTACTCTAGGACAAATAAACCTAAATTTTATAAAATCTCTGTGTTATTTTATAAATTGGATATACCTGTACTAAGATCAAGTTGTCAGACCCACTGTTTCTTTGACTGACATGCCTTTTTTTTTCCAACTTTTATTTTAAGTTCAGGGGTACATGTTCATGTTACCATAGGTAAATGTGTTCGGTGGTGGTTTGCTGCACAGATCATCCCACCACCCAAGTATTAAATCCAGTATCCACTGGCTATTCTTCCTGATCTTCTCCTTCCTCCCACCCCTGGTCCTCTGGCAGGCCCCGGTGTGTGTTGCTCCCCTCCATGTGTCCATATGTTTTCATCATTTAGCTCTCACTTCTAAATGAGAACATACAGGTATTTGGTTTTCTGTTCCTGCTTTAGTTTGCTAAGGATAATGGCCTCCAGCTCCATCCCTGTTTCTGCAAAGGACATGATCTTGTTTCTTTTTTAGGGCTGCATAGTATTCCATGGTGTATATGCACCACATTTTCTTTATCCAGTCTATCACTGATGGGCATTTCAGTTGATTCCATGTCTTTGCTATTGTGAATAGTGATGCAGTGAACATAGACATGCATGTGTCTTTATAATAGAACAATTTCTATTCCTCTGAGTATACACCCAGTAATGGGATTGCTGGGTCAAACGGTATTTCTGCCTCTAGGTCTTTGAGGAATCCCCACACTGTCTTGCACAGTGGCTGAACTAATTTACATTCCCTCCAACAGTGTAGAAGCATTCCTATTTCTCTGCAACCTCACCAGCATCTGTTGTTTTTTGACTTTTTGATAATAGCCATTCTGACTGGTGTGAGATGGTATCGCACTGTGGTTTTGATTTGCATTTCTCTAATGATCAGTGATGCTGAGCTTTATTTCATATGTTTATTGGCCACATGTATTAGATCCACTATTTCTGATGGTACTTTTATAACTTCACTGCTATACAGGAGGTTTTAGGACAGGCGTGGTGGCTCATACCTGTAATCCCAGTACTTTGGGATAATCTCCCAGGCCGAGGCGGGCAGATTATCTGAAGTCAGGATTTCGAGACCAGTTTGGCAACATGGCAAAACCTCATCTCTACTAAAAATACAAAAATTAGCTGGGCGTGGTGGCACATGCCTGTAATCCCCGCTACTCAGGAGACTGTGGGCTGCAAGCCACCCAGGTGCCAAGGCAAGAGACCGAGGGCATGGGCTGTTCCAGTATAATAAAATATATAAAATAAGAATAGTTATACTAGATATAGATCATAGATATGATTATATATGAATATCATTAATCATTAGTTTGTAACAATTATTCTTTATTCCAATATTATAATAATCCTCGCTCTACAATTATAACCTAGGAAAAACCAGACCATACAGAGATAGGAGCTGAAGGCATATAGTGAGAAGTGATCAGAAGACAAGAGTGCGAGCCTTCTGTTATACCCGGGAAGGGCCACCAGAGGGCTCCTTGGTCTAGGGGTAACGCCAGCATCTGGGAAGACACCCATTGCCAAGCAGACCATGGTCTAGCCGTAGAGTCAGTGTCAAGGAAAAACACCCACTACTTAGCAGACCGGGAAAGGGAGTCTCCCTTTCCCCGGAGGACTTCAGAGAAGACTCTACTCCTCCACTTCTTGTGGAGGGCCTGACATCAGTGAGGCCTGCCCGCAGTTATCGTGAGGCCTAACCGTCCCTCTGTGATGCTGTGCTTCAGTGGTCACGCTCCTGGTCCACTTTCATGTTCCATCCTGTACACCTGGCTCTGCCTTTTAGATAGCAGTAGCAAATTAGTGAAAGTACTAAAAGTCTCTAATATGCAGAAATAATGGCATAAGCTGTCTCTCTGTCTCTCCTCTCTTTCTCTCTGCCTCAGCTGCCAGGCAGGGAAGGGCCCCCTGTCCAGTGGACATGTGACCCACGTGACCTTACCTATCATTGGAGATGGCTCACACTCCTTACCCTGACCCTTTGTCTTGTATTCAATAAATATCAGTGCAGCCTGGCATTCGGGGCCACTACCGGTCTCCGCGTCTTGGTGGTAGTGGTCCCCTGGGCCCAGCTGTCTTTTCTTTTATCTCTTTGTCTTGTGTCTTTATTTCTACAATCTCTTGTCTCCACACAAGGGGAGAAAAACCCACTGGCCCTGTGGGGCTGGACCCTACAGGAGACTGAGGCAGGAGAATTGCTTGAACCCATGAGGTGGAGGTTGCAGTGAGCTGAGATTGTGCCGCTGCACTCCAGCCTGAGTGACAGAGCAAGACTCTGTCTCAAAAAAAAAAGAAAGAAAGAAAGAAAGAGGTTTCAGCTAGAAGTCTTTGGAGGGAGCAATTTCAACAGAGCAGTAAAGGTGAAAACCAGATGGCAAAAAGGTACTTACTAAGTGGGAACAGGGAAAACAGCTTTCTGTAGAGAAAGAAAGGGAGCCTCAGAATATCACTGAGAGTTCAGCCCAAGAAACAGAAACCAGCCTAGGGATTTTTTTTAAAGGAGTTCGATTCAAGGAAGTAGCTGTTTACGAACTTAGTTTCTTAAGAGTTGCAGGGCCTTAAGTCAGCTCCAGTTGCCACTGTTTTCAAGAGTACCTTCCCATACCTAGAATCCTGAGGTTGCTGCTGCCTCCACTGCTACTACCATAGCAGTGACTTAGGCATTGAGTCTGCCACAACTCAAACACTTGTGTCTCCTACCTTGTCTGCCTGTAGCAACATCAGCAGGAAGATAACTTCTGCTTTGTCCTGTCTTCCAAATCTCATTTAGAACTTCCACATTGCAAGAACTCTAGCCAGAAATGTGTCTGGGAAATGTAGTTTTTAGATTTCTAATTTCCATCTAGAAGGAGGATAGAATAAAGAGTTGAGAGAGTCACTCTGTAGAATGTATCACATCTGATTTCTGTTGCTTATTGTAAGCTATTTGTAAGGCAGTTATTAAGAAAGAGAAGAGAGGCCGGGTGCAGTGGCTCACGCCTGTAATCCCAGCACTTTGGGAGGCCGAGGTGGGCAGATCACGAGGTCAGGAGATCAAGGCCAGGATTCATGAGGTCAGGAGGTCAAGACCATCCTGGCTAACATGGTGAAACCCTGTCTCTACTAAAAATATAAAAAAACATTAGCCGGGCGTGGTGATGGGCACCTGTAGTCCCAGCTACTTGGGAGGCTGAGGCAGGAGAATGGCAGGAACCTGGGAAGTGGAGCTTGCAGTGAGCCAAGATCATGCCACTGCACTCCAGCCTGGGCGACAGAGCAAGACTCCGTCTCAAAAAAAAAAAAAAAAAAAAAGAGAGGAGAATTGCTAAGCCAAGGGAAATAGTGTGTGTTTTCATGCTTGAAGTAGGAAGGAGCTTGGTGTCTTTGAAAAGTTGGAAGGGGTTAATGTGACTAGTTTGAAAGGTTGGAAGGTGTTGATGTGACTAGTTCATTTCAGGTGAGGTTGGAGAGGTAAGTGGGAGCCAGAGCATGCTGGACTATAGGTCATGTTGAGAATTTTTTTTTTTTTAAAGAGATAGGTTCTTGCTGTGTTGGCCAGGTTGATCTTGAACACCTGGCCTCAAACGATCCTTCCACCTCAGCCTCCCAAAGTGCTGGGGTTATAGGGATGAGCCACAACGCCCAGCCCAAGAATTTTGCATTTTCTCTTAAGGAAAGTATCAGAGATTCTTCAGCAGGAAAGTGGTATGATTCAACTTGTTTTTTTAAAGCTTATTCTAACTGCTTTTTGGACAATATGTTTACTAGGAGTAGTAGTATCTAGGAAACCAGATAGACCAGCAAGTATAAAATCTAAAAACTCAATATTCTAGGAAGGGGAATATGGTGCCAGAGTGGATATAGAAGCCAACTGATACAGGCTATGTATTAGTAGTTGTATTGACAGGACTTGGCAAGAATTGGGTGTTAGAAGTGCCCAGAGTGGGTCCCAGCTATTTCGTTATTTTATTCTTTTGGGGAAGTTTCTGAGCACTGAATTGTAGGATTCTTTAAAATAGTAAAGCAAGACTGGGTAGTAATTATTTTATAGGGATGAAGTAGATTGTGGAACGATTCTTTTGCAGGGAAATATTAAGAATGCCTCTCTTGCCTTCAGTTCCATGGTGTTAGAAAAAAAAAAAAAAGAATGCCTCTTAAATTTTTTAGTAGTAATGTGAGTATACATCAAAGGTTAAATCTCTTAAAATGTATTTAGAAAAATGAAAAGAAATAGGAAAATATTACCAAAAACCCTAACCTTCTATGCTAATGTTTATGTTCTTAGATTTTACTTATATACGTGAATCTTTGTAGTTTTTGCTAAAATACTAAGTAATTTATATAAAAGTGAGTTAAGAGATTTTTCTCTTTTTTTTTTTTTGTTGAACTCATCCTTCTGCAGAATGCCCAATTCTTTTAAAAAGAGGAGAACCAAGAGATCATAATTTTACCTTTAAAAGTAACACCTGTATCAAATAAGACTTGATTTTTCACTTCAGCCAGTTCCTATTGTTGGCTGAAACAGCAAACAGATCAGTAAGAGGCAATAGTTACGATGCCATGTGGTCTGTTGAAACCTAATGAGAAAGACAGGATTGAATTATCTAAATATTTCTCCTGAAATAACATTTCATTGTGACCCTCTTCAGGTTCTATAAATTTACATTACAGCTATTTTTTATCTAATGAAAAGTGAGATGTGAAACCTGTCAGAGTTCACAAGCCAGATGTTTTAATGATTCCTCATATACGATTTATGTATTTTCCAGTCACAATAAGTGTATTTACCGTGACCCGCAGGTGGCTCATTCAATGAGATTAGTATTATATAAATAAGTAGTTGAGTTTAATTTTGCAGGTACTCTTTCTAAAGCCTATGCATATGTTCTAGAAGGATCCTTAGACTTAGCAGAAAGTAGCCTCTGGGTCTCTCCCCTGGCTTCCGTTTCTACTTCCAATTCCTTCCCCATGTTTCATTATCTCGTTTTAGTTTGAATTCGTCTGACATTGCTTATCTCCCAGGAATATAAAACTGCATAACTATATTAGGTAGTACCAAGTTGCATACTACTGGAAAAAGCTGTTTGATGGGTCAGTTTTGGTAAGATATTTTTGAAGTGCCAGAGGAGTCAAGGAAAGCACTTAGCATGTGCTGTTTAGTATTACAAGACTTGTTGCAGAAGAATACTAGTGATGGATAGAAATGAGAATATTTGCTGTTTTAGTTATGGTGGTCCCCTCACTGGCATTTGATATTAAGTTTTATTACCCTTATTGCCTGTGAAAGGAGGACAATGATTATAACATTGTTTCACAGCTGTTTTAGGGTTACTAGGACTCAAGTTGTACTAGCTCCTCTTTTAATATTTATCCACATATTTATGTCACTGCTCACATAGTTATCCTGTAGTCTAGAGAATATTTTTTTCCTTGTACTTAGATTTGCCTAGTGACCTCGTGATAAACCACCATTTGCTACTAATTACAGTCATGCACTGCATAACGACATTTCCGTCAACACCTGACTTCATATAGGATGCTGATCCCATAAGATTATAATGGAGCTGAAAAATTCCTGTTGTGACGTAGTCACACAATGCATTACTCACGTGTTTGTGGTGATGTTGGCATAAATAAACCTACTGTACTGCCACTTGTATTAAAGTATACTACATAAATTATGTATAGTACATAATACTTGGTAATGACAATAAATGACTATATTTACTGGTTTACATATTTACTATACTTTTTATCATTGCTTTAGAGTACACTTTTTCTACCTATTAAAAAAAAAACTGTAAAAGAGCCTGAGGCAGGTTCTTCAGGAGGTATTCCAGAACAAGGCATTTTATCAGAAGAGATGACAGCCCTATGTGTGTTATTGTCGCTAAAGATCTTCTAATGGGACAAGATATGAAGGTGGAAGACAGTGATATTGATGACTCTGACCCTGTGTAAGCCTAGGCTAATGCGTGTGTTTGTATTCTCGTTTTTAACAAAAAGGTTTCAAAAGAAAAAAACTTAAAAAAATAGAAAAAGCTTTTAGAATAATGATGTTAAGAAAAAAAGATTTTTGTACAGCTCTACCATGTGTTTGTGTTTTAAGCTGTGTTATTGCAAAAGAGTCAAAAAGTTAAAAAAAGTACTTAGAATTTTATAAAGTGAAATAGTTACAGTAAGCTAAGGTTAATTTACTTTTGAAGAAATAAAAATATTTTTGTAAATTTAGTGTAGCTCAAGTGTACAGTGTTTTATAAAGTCTGCAGTAGTGTACAGTAATGTCCTAGGTGCTCACACTCACTCACTGACCCACCTAGAACAACTGCCAGTCCTACAAGCTCCATTCATGGTAAGTGCCCTCTACAGGTCTACATCTTTTTTTACCATATTTTTACTGTACCTTTTCTGTTTAGATATGTGTAGATACACAAATATTTATCATTGTGTTACAGTTGCCTACAATATTCCATATAGCAACATGCTATACAAGTTTGTAGCCTAGCAGCAAATTATATAGCCTAGATGTGTAGTAGGCTAAGTACACTCTATGATGTTCACACAATGAGGAAATCACCTCATGATGCATTTCTTAGAATATGTCCCTGTTATTAAGCAATGCATGACTGTATCTGAATATATTCTATAGTTGATCTTTTTTCTGTAATTAGTAAGTTTCATAAATCTTCTTCTAGTTTAATTTGTTTCTTAAAGGGAAGGGCATTTTCATTCTTAGATATCTCTTCTGTATTGTTTAGAACTGAAACTGAGTGGCTTTATTATGGAAGTAAGTTATTCTTTGTCCAGACATATTTTATCAATCTGATAGACCTACTATTCAATAAACAGTGACATTCTTTATGATAACACAGCCATAGAATAATTAAATAAATATTATTTTCTTTATTTTCAGTGTTTTGTCAATCACTATTCTATATTTGATGCATTTTTTTTGATGTCTTAGATTTAGAGGTCATTCTATAAGTCACAATTCTTCCTCCCACAGCAGGATTGCCTGAGCAGAATTTTTAGTACTTACAATGAACTGTAACATAGCCAAGAATTTGACTTGATGGTACTCAGCATGCAAGGTTTTAGGGGAGGATGAATATGCCTGGAATTTTGTGGAATTTGAAAGACTGCTGACCCTCCAAGTACAAATAAGTATTGCTCTTTCATGAGTCTGATTTTCTCAGCATAACCTGTTGTTTATAAATACTGCAATAACTTTTTAAGAATTATTTATGGTATTAGATGAAATCATATGTTGGTACTTTGTGTTGCTTTTATGATCTGATAATTGTTTCTGCTCCTTGAATGGAGGGGGACTATGAGTGATAGTATGGTCTTCACCAGAGTTTAAGCAGCAAGAGGAATGGAAATCTGTTAGAAAAATTAGGGGCAATCCATCAGGAAATGGAGGGGGAAAATGCTGTTACCATTTCACTCTCGCTTTTGGTATTTTTATTATTTTTGTAGTTTTTGTATTTCAGTATTTTTTACTTTATAAGCATATGTGATATTTTATACTGACCAAAACTAAAATTAATTTATCAATACCTTTTAAAGAAGATCTAAAATTAAAGCCTAGATTTTAAGAGCAGCTATGAAGAAAATGCCTATTGTTTTATATCTTTAGGTTTCATTATCATTTACCTAAATAAAACATTTTATATCAGTAAAAATACTTCATGTTTTCTGAGGTTTATTAATGGATAATAATAGGCCATAATTAGATTATGATCTAATCTAAACGTATACCTTTATTCTAAAGCTATGATGATTACAACTCTTAAGAGATGATATATATTTATTTAAAGATAATATAATACTTGGTTAGATTATCTTTGATATTTACCAACATATACCTTTTTGTCTCTTTAAGAATTGTCTTAATCTCCTTAAGACAGATTTGTTTTGTCCTTGTCTTACAAATAAGAACATCACAGAGAGGTTAAATAATGTGGTGTGGTCACACAGCTGTTAAGTGGCAGAGGCAGAATTCAAATCCAGAGAGCCTTTTTCCACAGCCCCTGCTCTTACTTGCTACTCCATCCTGACACTCTGAATAGAAGTACTGTCATTTTATGTCAGTCAGCAAATATTTACCAAACATTTACTGTGTGTTCATTAGTAAGATACAGAATATAAGGGAAGTTTTATATTGTGTTCAGGGATTGAAATCTAATGGGATCTTACTAAAATAGGCTCACAAAACAACTATATAAATTGCAAGTCAAGAAGGCTTATATTGGAAGTGTAAACTACTGTAGGAACATTAAAGAAGGAAGGATTACTCTGATTGGGAAGGCTTAATTTGCTTTTATAGAGGAAACAGTGTTTTCACTGGGATGTGTAAGCTTTCAGGGCAGGTGTGAGTGAGGTAGATTTAGGCAAGAGTGGGGAGGACCTTGAATGCCACATTAAGGAGTTTAGACATTTGGCCATAGGCAATTATGAGCCTTCAAAGATTTTTTGAGCAAGTAAATAACATAATCATATTGGCATTTAGGTACAAGATTATAGCAGCAGGAAAAATGAATTAAAGATGGTTTGTTGTGTTGGAGAAATAGAGAATGTCAGTCAGTAAGATGAAGCGTCATGAAGATGGCAGAAGACCATATGTGCCCACCATCGCCTTGCTTCCCGTGTCCTTACAGGAATTTACAGGAGATATTGTTTCACTATGTGTTTTTTTTTTTTTTTTTTTTTTTTGAGACGGAGTCTCGCTCTGTCACCCAGGCTGGAGTGCAGTGGCGCGATCTCGGCTCACTGCAAGCTACGCCTCCCGGGTTCACGCCATTCTCCTGCCTCAGCCTCCCGAGTAGCTGGGACTACAGGCGCCCGCCACCTCGCTCGGCTAGTTTTTCGTATTTTTTAGTAGAGACGGGGTGTCACCATGTTAACCAGGATGGTTTCAATCTCCTGACCTCGTGATCCGCCCATCTCGGCCTCCCAAAGTGCTGGGATTACAGGCTTGAGCCACCACGCCCGGCCCACTGTGTGTTATTTTAAAGAGTAAATCTCCAGTGATGCTGGAAAACAAGGAAGAGTACCCAACCCCCCCGACCCATACACATATATATGTTTTTGTGGGTTTGTTTTTTTTTATTTTTAGTTTTGTTACAGGCCATAAACTTCAAAAGACTCAAAGCAGATAGGATTGGATTGTTGAGGAAAACCTACACTCTAAAACATGCAGGAGAGAACTGCTCCAGAAGGGGTAGGGGTACTGGGTGGGCTGCACATCAGACATATGGATGCAAGGCTGAGGAAGGGCATGGGGCCATAAGCAGGGTGGTTAGTTGGAGGGCTGCATGAAGAGCAGCAGAGTAAATCAGCGCCTTCACATTTGCTTGCTTGTGTTGAGCAGAAGGCAGTTGATACTTTTAGCCACAGCCTCAGGCACTGAATGTGGAGCTTGAGCTAAAGAGGCAGAGCAATGGGAAGGCAGCTAATGACACTCGGGAAAAATGGTAGTACCCCCTTCTGAAAGGAAGGCAACCAGAATACCTTATCTAGCAGCATGTCCCTGGCATCTATGCCAAGCAAATAGAGAACTCAAAAAAAAAAAAAAAAAAAAAAAAAACAGCCAGGAATTACCAACCATTTAAAGTTTACGAATGTCATAAAGAAGACACAAAACTTAACCAACAGAACCTAAACCTAAACAAAGCAAATTAATAGAGCTAACAAAAACAGACTATAAAATAGAAGAGTCGGTTTCCTCAGAAAGACTTAAGAGAATATTGGATCCATGGAAAAAATATATATATAGATATTGGAAATTAAAAACCTATTTGTTAAAGTTTTTAAAATACACAGTAAATAAATAAAATAGCACAGTGGGCCCAGTTTAAAAGCAAATTAGTGAGGCAGCAGATCAAATGGAGTTACTCTCCAAGAGTATAACACAAAAAGATAATTACATGGAGACTGTAAAAGAGAAAGGAGAGTTAAGACATTTCAACATCTTTCTTATAGAAATAAAGGCAAGAAGAGATAAAATGGAGGAGAAAATAATAAATAGTAGAAGCTGACTGAAGATGTATATCTTAGATTAAATTGGACCATTGAGTATGGAACAGAGTGACTGGTAAATGACAAAGGCCTAGTTAAAGAGAGAGTGCAAAACCTTTCAGAAAGAAAAACAAAAATAGTTACCTAAAGGGAATGGTAATCAGATTGCAGTAGTCTAAAGTGCCATATATATATATGTGTGTGTACAAATGTGCATAGTGGTTCTGTGGAGAGCCACTCAGATGTCCCTCTGCCCTTTAGAACTGAAATGCTCATTTTTGCTGGGAGTGGCAGGAGCTGACAGTAATCTACAAAATTTCTCTCCGGGAATTGCCCTCTGCTGAAGAAAGTCACTTTGCCCAAGGTCATGTCCCCTTCCCTGGAATGACCCACATCTAGTAATTTAACAGTTTGGGAGATAAAGGCCTGACCCCTTTGTCTCCATTGAGGACAACTCTGAAGGGCCGTTGCAGCTCCAGAGCTCTGTGTAGGATTGTCTGAGGCCATCCTCTTTTCCTCACTTCCCCACAAGTGTAGATCCTAAGGCCACAACCAGCAAAGTTTTTGCAAATGTATCTCCACTTCAGAGTTGGTTTCCCAGGGAATGCAACCTGTGACAATGTTTTTAAACACAGTGTGATACTCACTAACATTCATTATGTGTTGGGATACAAAATTCCTTCAAAGACAGATGGGAGAGACCTTATTTTCTGACCATAATACAATATGATTAGATATTAACAACCACCCCAGGAACCACCAACCAATCCTATTTATATCCACACACACACACACACACACGAATCTCTCTCTCTGTTTTGTTGTTGTTGTTGAGATAGAATCTCGCTCTTTCACCCAGGCTAGAGTGCAGTGGCTCAATCTTGGCTCACTGCATCCTCCGCCCCCCGGGTTCAAGCCATTCTTCTGCCTCAGCCCCCCCAAGTAGCTGAGACTACAGGTGCGCGCCACCATGCTCAGCTAATTTTTGTATTTTTAATAGAAACAGGGTTTCACCATGTTGATCAGGCTGGGCTCTAACTCCTGACCTCAGGTGATCTACCTGTCTCAGCCTCCCAAAGTGCTGGGATTACAGGCATGAGCCACTGCACTAGGCCAACACACATGAACCTCTTCAGATTTCAAGTGCTGTGCATGTAGCAGACACTTACATGAAAGTAATATTTTAATGAATGTAGTGCAAGTTAAATAAAATTTTCTTTTTTTTGAGACAGGGTCCTGCTCTGTCACCCAGGCTGGAGTGCAGTGGCATTATCTTGGCTTGCTGTAGCCTCGACCTCACAAGCTCAAGCCATCCTCCCACTCAGCTTCCCAAGTAGCTGGGACTACAGGGGTGCGCACTACACCCAGCTAATTTTTGTATTTTTTGTAGTAACGGGGTCTCTCTGTGTTGCCAAGGCTGCTCTCAAACTCCTCCCATGGTGCCAATTATAGGCATGAGCCTGGCCATCAAACAAAATTTGAGAGAGAATAGGTTCTAATAAAATAGTTTACTGAAACTGAGTAATTTAAAAGTGTTTTATTCTCTGACCGGAAATAAGAAAAAGAACATGAGTACTCACCTTTCACGATTTCATAAATTACATCTTATGTCACAAAATGACAGCTTCCCACTATATAAACAGAGTAAGTCTTCTGTTTGTTTTCTGAGATGGAGTCTGATGTGTCGCCCAAGCTGGAGTGTAATGCATAGTCTCGGCTCACTGCAACCTCCATCTCCCAAGTTCAGGTAATTCTCCTGCCTGAGCCTCCTGAGTATCTGGGATTACAGGCACGCACCACCACGCCCAACTAATTTTTGTAGAGACAGGGTTTCACCATGTTGAGACAGGGCTTCACCATGTTAGCCAGGCTAGTCTCGAACTCCTGACCACAAATGATTCACTCACCTCTGCCTCTGAAAGTGTTGGGATTACAGGTGTGGGCCACCATGCCCAGCTGAGTAGGTTTTTAATATTGGATACTTACTTGCTAGAAAAATTATGGAGAACAGAATGAAAGTAATAAATATGAAATATAAAGACATCCTTATGTTCTGCTTTATCAAAATGTTTTTCCTAAACATAATACATTTATAGCTGACATTTGTTGGAAACCTGGCACATAAAACTTAGGTAATTAAATAAATGCATGCCTTTAAAACATCGTTAAGTGATGGAACCACAAATGTGAATGCTGCTCTGAATTGAATCTTTGCACCCTAAGCTATACCTGTCATGATTCTTTCTGATTTCCACTTTCATAGAGATGATCCACTTACTAACTTGACCTCTCAATATGTTGCTCTTCTTTCTTCTAACATTCTTGCCCTCAAACTAACCTTAGCCATGTTTATGCCTTAAAACTGATCATTATCAATCGCTGTAGCCCTATCTCCTCCCACCCACAGTAATCTCAATCTCAAGTATCTTTTAACTTTCCAGCTCTCTTCCTCTAACATACTGATCTCAATAATTATCCCATACCACTAGGAGCTCAAATGCATTGATCCACCTTTTCGTTGTCAATTACCTCTTTATCCCCTAGGTCCTCTCTTCCCGTCTTACTCAGTTTGAATTTTTTTGTACATCATTATCATTCCCTTGCCTCTCTCTAACCCTCATTAAATTCAGGGCTATTTGTGACCATATTTTTCCCCCTAAAGACGAACTACTACTAAGTTGATACAGCTAACATTTTAAAAAAATATTTTGAAATCGATAGCATCAAATTAGTTCATTTTAAATCAAAGTTGTTAAGATCTCTACTGTCTTTATAAAATACAAGTCTTTCACAGTAATGAACTAGCTTCACATTTTGTGTGATTCCCAAAATCTACTGATAAAAAGAAATGCAATTATTATTTTTCCCCGATGTAGATGAAAGCAGACTTTACATTGGGCCACAGAAAAACTCTTATAAGCACTGTCTATATATAACATGTATTTCATAAATAAGTTAGTGTTTCATATAGTTAGTGTTTTTCTTATTTATACCATATGACTAACTTTAATCTATATGTGAATGTATGTTTAATAGGAAATTGCCCGGCATTTACGCCCTGGAACTCTCAGAGCAATCTTTGGTAAAACTAAGATCCAGAATGCTGTTCACTGTACTGATCTGCCAGAGGATGGCCTATTAGAGGTAAGATAACGAAGGTAAACATTCTATTTATATTTCAATCTCATAAATTATCTCAGAAGTTCTCATGTGTAAGAAAACTTTTTGTTTTATTATTTTACTTTAAGTTCTAGGTTACATGTGCAGAAAGTGCAGTTTTGTTACATAGGTATACACGTGCCCTGGTGGTTTGCTGCACCCATCAACCCATCACCTATATTAGGTATTTCTCCTAATGTTATCCCTCCCCCAGCCCCCCACCCACTGACAGGTCCCGGTGTGTAATGTTCCCCTTGGATGACTCTGTTCCTTGGCCACCTGATGATTTTGGACTGCAGCTTTCAAAGACCAATTTGTAGTATGCTGTATAGCCTTCAAAGAATTTAGACATTTTTTCTGGTTGGCATACATTATGATTTTAAAATAATTAAATGGTGTGAAACTTGTTTTTACATCAGATGACTATACCATCACCATAAATTGCTAGTCATGAAAATACATACAGTTGACCCTTGAACAACGTTTGAACTGTGCTGGTCCACTTATATTTTCATTTGTTCAATAAATATATTAGAAAGTTTTTTGGAGATTTGTGACAATTTGAAAAAACTCTAGGGTGAACTTTGTAGCCTAGAAATATCAAAAATAAAAGAAAAAATATGTATGTTATGAATGCGTAACATATAGGTAGGTACTAGTCTATTTACATGTTAATCAATTTTTTGTTAATAGTGAAGCTCCCAGTCAACAGCATTAGTAGTTAAGCTCTTGGGGAATCAAAAGTTATACATAGATTTTTCCACTGTGCAGGGGATAGGTACCCCATACCTCCACACTGTTCAAGGGTCAACTGTTTTCCAATGAAATTAAGAAGTCCAGCCAGGCTCAGTGGCATGCACCTGGAGTCCCAGCTACTTGGGAGGCTTAAGTGGGAGGATTGCTTGAGGCCAGGAGTTCAAGGCCACGGTGTGCTATGATTGCATTTGTGAATAGCCCTTGCACTCTACCCTGGACATCATAGTGAGACTTTGCCTCTAAAAGGGCGGGGGAGGAGTCTAATATACAGTGTGATAGTGTGAGGAGTCTAATATACAGTCTAATATACAGTGTGATAGTGTTACCCATGGCAAATTCATGGTACATAGGTCTGCAGCAACCTCAGTACTTGCCTCTTCAGAAGAAAGAATCCAACCGAGGAAGCATAAGGCAGAAGGCGAGACTGAGGCAAGTTTTAGAGGAGCAGTGAAAGTTTACTTAAAAGCTTTACAGCAGGAACAAAAGAAAGGAAAGTATACTTGGAAGAGGGCCAAGCAGGTGACTTGAAAGACAAGTGTATGGCTTGACCTTTTGACTTGGGGTTTTTATATGGTGGCATACCTCCAAGGTCTTGCAATACTTCTGACCACTCGCCCAACTCCTGAGATCTTATTGGGAAGCCACTTGTCACCAGTTTTAGGTGTTTTCGATCTACTAGGATACTGCCTTTCCCTGGTGCCAGCTGTGACCAATTATTACTTCAGACAGATAGTTAACAACCACCTGACCATCTCCTGATGGTCTCCCCATACTCCTGGTGTGAGGTGTGGGAGCCCTTTCCTGCCCTGCTTATACCCGACTGTAACAATAGCACTAAAAGTGATAGCTAACATTTTGGTCACCTTTATTAACCAGATTCTACCATGACACATGTGTTGTATAAATGATTTCTTTTCATTACCATAGCATTTCCAATAGGCTGGTATTTGTTATATCTGTTTTTTTAGGAAACTGAAATTGAGACTCAGAGAGGTTAAGTAACATCCCTAAGCCAGACAACTAATATGAGACAGCCATATTTATCTCTCATATTTTAAATTAACATAAAATATGAAACAATGAAAGAATTCTGAGAAAATATAAGTGAAAATAGATCTGGTTTAGGGTTAAGAAGAGTCATTTATAGACCAAAATCCAAGAAGGAAACTGTAAATACAAATTTTATTTTTTTAACTTCTTATAGATTTTAAAATTTTTGTGTCAAAATAAGCTAAATGAAATTTAAAAAGAAATAAATGTAAGTGATTATACTATAAATGACAGAAAAATGGCTGATATCCTTAATACACATTTATTTTAATGAGTATTATGTTTTATGTGAACAAATCTATTAGTCTTAAAAAAAAATTATGTCCTGGAAGTTGTACATAGAAAAGCCTTCCCCAAATATTTTGTTTTCATTTTCATACATTGAAATGTTCAATCCACCTGGAATTTATTAGACATATAGTGTGAGGTATGGATTTAGCCAGCTATCACAATATTGTTTATTAATAATAAACATTTTATTTAAATGGCTAAATGGGTTAAATCCTTCCATCCTTTCATTGTTCTTTCTAATTTATTGAATACTTATATACATCCTTACCTGTTTCTGAACTTCCTATTTTATTCCATTGATCTGTGCCAGCAAAATACTGTTTTTTATTTATACTTTACAAAAGTGTTCTTGGTTAGTCCCTAAAATGTATTCCTCCAAATGAACTTTATTTTATCTATTTATTTATTTATTTTTTGAGAGGGAGTCTCGCTCTGTCACCCAGGCTGCAGTGCAGTGGTGCGATTTTGGCTCACTGCAACCTCCGCCTCCTGAATTCAAGCATTTCTCCAGCCTCAGCCTCCTGCATAGCTGGGATGACAGGTGCGTGCACCACACCCAGCTAATTTTTTGTACTTCTAGTAGAGATGAGGTGTTTTTTGTACTTCTAGTAGAGATGAGGTTTCGCCTGAGGTCTCCTGACCTCAGGCAATCCACCCACCTCCCAAAGTGCTGGGATTACAGGCATGAGCCACCACGCCCAGCCAACCTCCGAATGAATTTTAAATGATTTTTTACCTAGGTCTTTACTCCACCCCTACAAAATGCAAATGGGATCTTGAGTGACGTTACAATATGTTCATAAATTATATGGAAATGTCATATCTGTAATAGTGAGGTTCTCCAACTTCATATGTGGTATGCCTTTCCTTTTATGCAAGCAGTAGAGTCACTTTTTTTCATATGGTTCTTAGTCATAGTCTATTAAATTTACCCCCATGTTTCTTTGTTGTTGTTATAGGAAGTGACTTCATTAGCTCCATTAAGATTTTCTGATATTATCTAAGATATTTGTAAAACCTTATCTATTGTGCATCTTTGTATGAAATTTAGACATACTTGTGACATGTAAAAATGTAACAAGCTTTATTTTTTAATAACCAAAAAGATAAATGTTTATTTAAAATTTATACTTATTTTATAAATAAGTATTTCCTCACCTTCTGATACCTTAGACCTGTCAACTAGGTTTGAACAGAGACTTTTACTCAATGAGACTGAAATATTATTAACTATGAAATTTATACCCATTAAAAATATTATCCAAAGGGGACTGAGGGAAAAGAAAGAAAAAGGAAAAAGCGTTATCTAAGGTATGCCTATGATTTTGCTCATATCGTTTGAAATAGATTATTACTGCCTGTAGTTTGCAAAGCCATTTACTAAATGATTGAAATTTTTCTGATCTAACTACACTGGAGATTTCATTGCATACTAATGACTGTGTGGTTTAGATAATTAATCAAAAATCAGAAGTTAGAGCTTCAGTAGCTTCCTCTCATATGGCTGATTATTTTACTTGATGTGAGCTTGGATAAGCCACATTTTCTTTCCATGCCTCACTTCTTTTATCAATAAAATGAAATGAAGAGTGCTGATATAGTCAAGGATGCCCTTATCAATTAACTACTTTCAGATTATTATTTGGCTTCAGGTGATAAAATACTATGAAAATACGTAAAAGCCAAATGAGGTATCTGGCTATAGGTCCTCAAAGTGAAAATCCGAGTGACACAAAGACAAGTTGTCTGATCAGTGAGCACTTTGTTCCTAAGATGAGCTCTTCATTAGGGCGACATCCTGTAGGTGCAGAGTGACCATAAAATTTATTGCCCAACTAAACACACTTTGAAAGGCAGCTCTAATCAGAAAAGATGTTAGGACAAGAGGCATAAACCAAAACTGTAACATGCAAACTGGAATATATTGTTATCTTATTTATATGGCCAGAAGAGAAAGAGGGGAACATGCTACTTCTCTCAGAAAATATGGCTTCAGTTTATATTTTGTCATTATCCATTATTTTATTTATTTATTTATTTTTATAGCAAACAGTTATAGAACATGTTTTACTTGCTGGATTGTGATAGGATCAAACAACTCATTTCTGCTGTACTCCTAGAATTCATAGTAAGTTTGAGAGGTCAAAGATCTTAGCATGAATACCGAAATTTGTTTTCTTTGAATATTGCTAATTGTGACCCAGTCAATTTTGTGATTATAAGAATAAATTATGGTATTTATAATATGAGACATTCTAGAATGTTCTCTCACTGTTAATGTTCTCTTATACTCTGCTGGTTGTAACTATAAAGATCTTAAATTTATGTGTTAAAGACAGCATTGATGGAAAAATGTTCAGCTGAGTAATCAAATACTAGTTTTCTATTAATGGCAAAGAATTTTTGAAGTAATAATGCCCACTGCTGGCAATGCTATAGTAAAGTAGATACCCTCATAAAGCTGGTGACAACTATGGGCATAACATATTGAAAGCCTTGGAGTATTTCTGTAACTTTTGTCCCAGAATTCTACTTCTTAGAATCTAAGCAAAGGAAGAGAGTGGCAGCAGGACTACAAAATGGAAAGTTACCTGCACAGATGTTCGTGGAAGGAGTATTTGTGATCATTAACAATGGAAATAATATGCATATTTACAGATACATCCCCCTTCCCTCCTCTAAGAAACCTTCTATGGCACCCATAGTCTGCATCAGTCCGTATGTGTGTTTTCACAGCACTTTGCTCTCCTATACTATAGTAGTGTAGCCAAGAGTCAAAATAGCTCTGTACACCTGGGCAAGTTACTCATCTCACTGTGCATAGGTTTCCTCACTCTGTAAAACGAAGATAACAGTACCTGCCCTATCAGATAGCATTGTGCCTAGCAAATAGTGATTGCTCAACAAATGGTAGTAGTTATTATTGTTATACTATTACAGCACAGTGTCTGTTTGCTCGTGTGAGACTGTGAATACACATAGGGAAGAGATTTTTTTCTTGCCTGGCATATAAAAGCTCTTCAATAAGTGATTTTTGAAAGAAAGGAAGGGTTTAGTTAAATAAATTATGTTTTTTGCACTCAGTGAAAAAGTGTGTCACTTTTTTTCTCTGGTGATGATGAAGACTCTGTAACAGTGTTTCCTAGCGTTGGTTGCACATCAGAATCACCTAACCAGTTTTTTAAATACTGATGTCCAGACTCACTCCCGGAGATTCTAATTTTTTTATTTATTTTTTATTTTTTGAAACAGAATCTCGCTCTGTCGCACAGGCTGATGTGTAGTGGTGCAATCTCGACTCACTACAACCTCTGCTTCCCGGGTTCAAGCTATTCTCCTGCCTCAGCCTCCCAAGTAGCTGAGACTACAGGTGCGAACCACCATGCCTGGCTAATTTTTTGTATTTTTAGTAGAGGCAGCGTTTTGACATGTTAACCAGGATGGTCTTGATCTCCTGACCTTGTAATCCACCCACCTTGGCTTCCCAAAGTGCTGGGATTACAGGCATGAGCTACTGCGCCTGGCCAAGATTCTAATTTTTTAAAACAATTTTAAACTTTTAGTAATGTTGCGGGTACAATACAATAAACTTTTTTACTAATATTTGAGAGTATGTCATCAACATAATGTGCATACTTCTGAATCCTTCAGTGTGTATTTTTAACATAAAAGGGCTTTTTTTTTTTACATAATCACATTACAAGCATCCAAATAAGGAAATCAACATTCATTTATTACTACCATCTAATCCTTAGACTCCATTCAGATTTCACCAATTGTCTCAATAAGGTTCTTTGTTAGCAAAAGGATCCAGGTCAGGCCCGTGCATTGCATTTAGTTTTCTCCTTAGTCTCTTTCAATCTAGATCAGTTTCTGAATTTTTCCTTGACTTTGATGACCTTAACATCTTTAAAGATAACAAGTAGAGATTCTAATTTATTGATCCATTTATCCCTTGGTTCATTAGAAATTTTTCTAGATGGCTTCCACCTACAGTTCTAACAAGATACTGGCAAATTTATTTTGCTGTATGGCATACATTACTCATACAAGAAGTCATTTGTTGGCTCTTGTCTATGAAAATGAATGATGCCTTTGTGATGTTATGACTCAACCTCGTGTACGCCTCCCCTCTTCTCCACTTCAGTGTCAGTTGTCATCTCACTCATGTCCGCAGTGATACTTTCGAGAGTCAGTTTTACTTTCTCCTCACTTCCTTCATCTTTCCCCAGGATTCATTGAAAAACATATCTTTGGGAATCATTGTATGTGGGGAAAAAATATCTACTTCTTTGCCTTTCGCTTTACCTCCAAACCTGTGGTCTTTTCCAAGGACCTTCTTTTTCTGATTTTCTCTTACGGGAACAACCAAAACTTTGTGTGTACTAAAACTGAGAACCTCAATCTTGCTAAATGGGCATATGGTAGAAAATTCAAGTATGTTCACATTTTAATTCAGTATACCAAAATGATAGGTCAAGCATTCATTTAGATACTTTTATTATTATTATTATTTTGAGACAAGGTCTCACCCTGTCTCCTGGGCTGGATTGCAATGTCGTGATCATGGCTTACTGCAGCTTTCACCTCCTGGGCTCAAGCAGTCTTCCTGCCTCAGCTTCCCAAGGGGTTGGGACTATAGGCTGTGCGACCATGCCCAAATAATTTTTTTTTTTTTTTTAGTAAAGATGGGGTCTCATCATGTTGCACAGGCTGGTCTTGAACTCCTGGGCTTGAGCAAGCCTCCAGCCTCAGCCTCCCAACGTTCTGGGATTACAGATGAGAGTCACCATGCCTGGCCTGTGTTTATATTTTTTAAACATTAAAACACTTCACTGAGGACACAGCCGTAAATAGAATACATGAGGCTCTTATCCTCACAGAGCTTACCTTTCAGGAGACAGTTATGTAGAGCAAATATTTTATAGGATGATGAAAACATGGGTCTTTCCCATTTTTTTGGTCTAAATGTTGTATAACTTGGTGATATCATGTTTGTGATTATAAAATTTTAAGAAGCATATAAAATATTTAATTGTATGTATAAGTCTAATTGCCCAACAGGTTCTTCCTGCCTCCTGCACAGAGAAAATCAGTTCACCAAGACTGTGTTATTGAAGTTACCATTTTAATTGAAAAGAGGCCGCCCACATAAGAGATGGAATTATTACTCAAATCAGTCTCCCCAAAGGATCAAAGGTTAAGGTTTTTATGGACAATTTGGTGGGCAAGGGCTAGGAAGTGGGTACTGCTGACTGACTGGGGATGAAATCATAGAGATGTAGAAAACGATCCTCTTGTGCTGAGTCTACCTCTAGGTGGGGCCACAGGATCCATTAAGTCATAAGTCAGGGTCCAAGTGAGGTCCATCAGCTGCCAGAATGCACATCTAAAAAACATCTCAAAAGACCAGTCTTAGGTTTTATGATGGTGATGTTACCTACAGGATCAGTTGGGGAAATCACAAATCTTGTGACCTCTGGACCACATGACCCCTGAGCAGTAAAGCACTATAGAACCTACGTGTACATTTTAGCAGCATTCAGGCCGCTCCCATAATCTTAATCTTGCGGCTTTTCATTAGTTTTACAAAGGCAGTTTTCAGTTTCTGAGCCAGGAAGGGGTTAGTTCTCACTTTCAAGTTAAACTATAGAGTAAGTTCCTCTCATGGTGAGCTTGGCTGACACCCAGGAAAGAGCGAAGACAGCCAGCCTGTGAGGCCAGAAGCAAGACGGAGTCAGGTATGCTAGACTCCTCTCACTGTCATAATCTTTGCAAAGTCAGTTTCATAAGTGGTTGATCAAAACAAATCTGAATTTGGATACATAATTATTTCTGCATGTATTCTTATTCTAGTATACTCTGGGGGAAAAAATAGTGAATCCAGGATTAATCAGAAATAAACATAGGTGCAGGGTGACTAAGATGATTGGACAGTCCCCAATTTCTTGGCCATGATTAACGCAGGCCTCTGCACATGCTGACACTCATACTTTATCTTTAGTTTTAGTTTCTATCTTGAAAGAAGAAGAGTTGTGATTTTTACTAGTACATTGTCAAAGAGGGAACAACTTGTCCAAATACAAAAGCAAACAACTTTCTCTTAGAGATCTAAAAATAGTGCAGTAAGACTGGGGTTTTGCCCAGGAGGTAGAAAATGGCAAGAGATAAAGCTGGAAAAGTCAGCAGGGGCCTTGTAAAGTCATATTAAGACAACTGAACTTCATCTTGAGGCCATTAGGGATCCAAATAAATGCTTTACTCAGGGGAATAGCACAATCATATCTGTGTTATAGAGGTCACTCTGGCTGCGGTGTAGAGAACAGATCAGAGGGCCCTGGGGTTGGGCAGGGGAAACAAGTGGGTGGAGTCTAGAGGGACAGAGACTAGGTAAAAGTCTATTAAGGTAATTCAGGAGAAAATTGTGGTTTCCTGAATTACTATGGCAGAAGGGATAGCCAGAAGCAGTGAACTTCAAAAGACATTTAGTGGGGTAGAACAGACAGCCTCAGAGACTAACTGGATGTGAAGGGTAGCCTGTGAGAATGAATCCAGATTAATGCCTATCCGCAAGCGAACATGATAGTACCATCTTTATCTGTGATCTAAAAATCTAAAAATGTCTGAAAACAAAGTTTTTTCATAAGTTTAATGGTAAAGCCTAACCTGATCTTATATCAAGTTGTGTATTAAACAGTTTTGTTTCGGTAGCTTGACAAAACATTTAATGTATATCATTTTTATTTAACCTATTTAGTGTGACTTTTCACACTGCTGTAAAAATACTAATGTATTTGATGATAAGTGACTTCCCAGACCCCTTGGAGTATTATATAATACATACTATGTATTCCAGATTATTATTGTAAATTCCAAAACATCAGGAGTCTTGAATAAGAGATAGTAGACAAAGTTTGAAGTGGTCATGGAGAAAGTGCTGATGACAGAATATATATTTATGGGTTGCATTTACAATTCAGTTGACTTAGGAGATCACATTTATTATGATGCTATTATTTTCTGGTGAACAGTTTGGCCCAGGGGTGAGGGTACGATGAGAAAAGATAACTGAGGATGTTAGCAACTGTAGTTAAAGTTATAAACAAGGAAAGATGTGATGGCAGGAGGTGCTTGAAGAAAGGGAGAAAGTAGATGGGCCAAGGGACCGAATGTTTTTCTGAGGCACCTACAGAGACCCCAGGAATAACAGGGAAAGAGCGGTGTCATGGTACACTTCAGAAGTGGAGCTTTCCATGGTAATGGATGATATGGTTCAGGGTGTGGAAGGAGGTAGCCAGTGTGGAGAGGAGATCAGTATCAGTTACTAGAGATATGTAAGTCTAGGAACTGAGAGAAGCTTTCATGTTGATTGGCATTGAAATCACCTCGGATGATGGTTAGGAGGCAGGGTGGAGAGGAAAATGGTGACTCAAAGTCTGAAGTCTTTCACAAACAAGGGAAGTTTGTGAACCAAAGGTGTGACAGCAACAAGGAGAAAAAGTCTAGCCAGATGGCATAACTCTCAAAAAGTCAGGAGTTCCTATATAAGGGGAGGAGGTCTTAAAGTAGCACTGGGACAAAGGATAAAACTGTTCCTACCCTCCTGGCCAGAGATGCTTCTCCGGAGGACTCCAAGGAATTGACGCCCTTAGGGGATATCCAAGTTTCACTTAAGGGCTAAGAGGCCTATGAAGAGATTCAAGTTTCAAGGGAGTTTACAATGGCACTGAAATTCTGCAGAAAGCAATAGGAATAGTTAGAGATTGGGGAAGGGAGGAAGAATCTCAGAGCCATGTGAGAACAGCAGGATGGGAGAAAAGAGGTGAATATAATGGCCTCCATTTTGGTGGTTTGGGGTGTGACAAATTAATAATTAATTTTCTAGTCACTAGTAAATAGAGACCCTAAAATAATCTTTAAAAATGAGAACTTTTATTTTTCTGCTGCATAATTTGAGATCTGAAGGTAGGCATGTGGGACTGGTATGGCAGCTCCATAATACCACCAGTCACCCAGTCTCCTTCTCCTTGGTACTGTCATCATCTTCAGTATGTGCTTTTTGCCTTGTTGCCACAGAATGATTGTCAGAACTTGAGTTATCACTTCTTTTTTCCAGGCATAAAGAAAGAAGAGTGAGGGCAAAAGGGGAAGAATGCCGGCTGAGCTAATACTTCCTCCCTCGCCCACCTTTAAGCTTTTCCAAAAACCAGAGCCCTCACCCAACAGCTTCTGGTTATGATTTTTTGTTGTTGTTGGTATTTAGTACCGTGGCCACCCCTTTTTAGAAAGGAAGTGAGTAAATGTAGTTCTGTTAGTTGGGAACATTGCTCCCGCTAGCAAAAACCAAGATACTGTTAGAAGGAAGAAAGGGAGAATGAATGCTGGATAGGTAAAAAGCAGTATCTTCTCCAGGTGGTCAACAAGAGGCATTTAGCTAGTAAACAGGCTTCCAATAGAACTGGCCCCTGCTGATCCCTAGTGCGGTGGTTCTTACATGTCCTCCCTGCTCCAGAACAGCTGCATCACCTGAGAACTTAGGGGAAAGGAAATTCTCGGGGTCCACTGTAGGCCAGCTGACTTAGAAACTCTGGAGATTCGACCCAGGAGTCTGTGCTCTAACAAGCCCTCCAGGTGCTTCTGATGCCCATGAAATTTGAGAACGACCATCCTGGTGCAGCTGTTCCCAATCAATGGCTTGCATTAAAATCACCTATGGAGTTTTTTTAACACTATGTAAGCCTAGAGCCCTATTATAGAAGATTCTGGTTAAGGAGGTCTGGTATGAGCTTCTTGTATCTAGAGTAGAGCCGCCTTATTCATGGTTTCACTTTCCCCAGTTTCGGTTACCTGTGGTAAACCAGGGTCTAAAAATATAAAATGGAAAATTCCAGAAATAAACAATTTATAAATTTTAAATTGTGTGGTACCTTAAAGAGCAGGTTGGAAAAATCAAAAAATAAAAAGTTTTAAATTGTATGCTGTTCTGAGTAGTATGATGAAATATTACAGTATATTGTTATAATTATGCTATTTTATTGTTAACCTCTTATAGTGCCTAATTTATAAATTAAACTTTATCTCATATATATGGAAAAACATAGTATAGATAGAGTTCGGTACTATCCACAGTTTCAGGCATCCGCTGGGGGAACTGGAACATATTCCCCACTTATAAGGGGACACTACTGTATTTTATGTTGCAGGTGATTGTGATATTCTGATATGGCTGATGGTTAAACTAGCATTAAGAAACCAGTGTCCCAGAGAGTAGGGGCACACCGGACTTCTTTTTAACTTATAAAAGAATCTATCAACATAGTAAACAGACAACCTGCAGAATGGGAGAAAATTTGGGCAAACTCTGCATCTGACAGAGGTCTAATACCCAGCATTTATAAGAAACTTAAATTTACCAAAATAAAATAAAATAAATAAATAAAAACCCTCCATTAAAAAGTGGGCAAAGGACATGAACAGATACTTCTCAAAAGAAGCATCATACACCAGACTTTTCAGAAGTCGGCTTTGGTTCTGCTTTTGAGGAAAGCCTAGACCCTGTGAACAGGCCAGCAAAGGGATTGTTTTGTTTTCAGGACCTGACTGACAGTTGGAAGCAGCACAAGCCTCTTAACTTTGAAGGGATCTATAGCCTCTCTAGATGGATTTAACTGTAGCCAAGGGTTGTTACACTTCCAAGGGAGTCCCAGTCTCTGAATGGGGGAATCTTTGGCTTCTCTGGAAGCAGCCAACCATGACCTGATTGATTACCCAGATTTTTTGGGGGGAAGTCTCACTGTTGAGGCTGCCATTTGCCCTCCCAGGGAGGAGGAGAGGCCTGAGATATGTGATATGCATGCATTGCATGGATGCTGAGGGTAACAAGGGCAGAGGCCCTGGGTTTCTTGCAGCTTCAAAGAGTTATATGCAGGTTGATCAAATCTGCACTCACTATTCAGGTCATGTGGCTCAGAGGTGTACAGGGGACCCAGTCTTGTCGTTCTCCCTGTGGATTGTGTAAGTGCCTTGAGGGCCTGGGCTTATCAGGGACTTTTATGTCTCCAGCTGCTAACATATTGCAGGCTTTTAGTCTGTTGAGTAAATGCATGTGGGGATATATCATGAATGGGGACAGTACCTCCATACCTTCTCTCTTTATATGTGCCTGAAATGTCTCAATGACCTGATGAGAGTGAACCCCACTTTCAAGTACATCTCTCCGTTCCTTCCACCTGCCAGTTGCCAGAAAAGTACACTACAGCATCCCAAAAATGTGAACAATTATTATGTATCAATTAAAAAGGCCACTTCCACCAGCATCTTCTTTCATTGCTGTTTATTCAAGTAAAACCTGAAATATGTGCATGTGGAAAGCGAATGGTTTGCATGGATTCTTTCTTCCTTCTCAAACCTGGTATTTCAGAAGTCTCTACATTCATCATAAAAACATCACGAAAATATGAGAGACCTTAAGCTATCAAATTGTAATTCTTTATGACCCAGTTAGTATTTCATCAGCATTGGTTGTTTTCTCAGATAAACGAATCTTGGATAAGGAGCAATTTCACATTCCCTCCTATATCCCATCATAGTGGGGGCATATGTTCAGTGCTAGATTCACAGGGAGTTACAGGTTCACAGGTCTTTCTGTTTCTCAAGTACAGTGCCAGCTCCACCTTTCTTCAGACAGGCTGCCTTCTGAATCTGAAAAGTAACAAGCTTAATGACTTAAGGACTATATTTAATATGATTTATCCCACTTTATATAGGCACTTATAAAATCATTTGCCAAAGACTCTAGGATTATTTTAGATTAATTTATTTTGGATAAATTGGTTAATTATTAACTATGGAAAATACATATAAAATAAATAGACACAATCATTGGACTAAAAGTGACCTTATAGGGTACATTAAGAATCTCCAGGCATTTTGTCTCAGCACTTTTTGCATCTTCTCTACCTATTCCCTGCGAAATGGTTCTCAAACAGTAGCACAATTCCCTGGATGGCTTGTTAATTTTTTATTTTTTAAATTTTTTTGAGACAGAGTCTCACTCTGTCATCCAGGCTGGAATGCAGTGGCATGATCACAGCTCACTGCAACCTCGACCTCCCAGGCTCAGGGCATCCCTCCTCAGCTTCCCTAGCAGCTAGGACCACAGGCATGTACCATCATGCCCCCCTAATTTTTTTTTTTGTTTGTTTTTTGTAGAGACAGGGTCCCCTGTGTTGCCCAGGCTGCTCTAGAACTCCTGGGTTCAAGCAATCCTCCCATGGTGGTCTCTCAAACTGTTGGAAATTACAGATGTGAGCCACCATGCCTGGCTGGGCTTTTTAAAAATACCAATTGCTGCGCTCTACTCCAGAGTGTCTAGTTCAGTAGACCTGAGACAGGGCCTGAGAATTTGCATTCTAACAAGTTCCCAGTTAGTGCTGATGCTATTGGTTTAGAGTACCACACTTGGAGAGCCACTGTTCTAAGCCAAAAAACACAGTGTACTCTCCATCAAGTCAAGTTGTTCTCTTGATTAATTTTTGTCAAGCTGTTGTCAGATTTGGGATTTCACAGACCTAGAACATTTCAAAAAAAAAAAAAACTAAACAGTAACAAAACCCACTTTGGGGATAGACATAATGATAAAGTTTATAAAACTTAACAAATGAAGACATTAGAAAAATATGTTTCCCATCATCATCGTTTTGTTTTAAAAGGACATTTAATCACCAACAGCATTTTATCATAGAGTAATGGACTGTCTCTTCAACTGAATAAATTCAGCTTTACCTAAAGCTCACTTTATTGCTATGGCATGCCAAAGGCGTGATGGTTGAAGCAGTCAGCTTCAGGCACAGGCAGAGCAGCGTTGCATGTTCTGTAGATCATTTTAAAACAGTAATAGAATCCACTAACAGTTTGTCTGCTTTTCATTATCACCATAAACAGGCAGTTCCAAACAATGTCAGTGAGAAAATACTGTCCCTTCACCGGGATGGGCTACTCCTGCCAACCCTTGCTTCATCACTGCTTTGTTGCCCTCATTTTTCCCATTTTGCCAGAATGCAGTGAAATGTCATCCTAGACCCTCACCATCTGGTGGTTGGGAGCAACTGGGCTAAGTTGCACCTGCTCATGGAGTCTTTGATAATTTTATTCAAACTTGATATGGAAAACATATATCACATTTCATAGGTCAAAGAGGAATGTAAACTAGTTGAGTCTCGCAAATGGTGATTTTATCTATGTTAAAGAAAATTGGGCCAGGTGCTGTGGTAATCCCAGCACTTTGGGAGGCTGAGGCAGAAGGATTGCTTCATCCAAGGAGTTTGAGAGCAGCCAGGGCAACACAGCAAGACCCTGTCTCTCTCTTTTAAAAAGTTTTTTTAATTATACAAATTTTAAAAACATATTTAAAAAATAAGGAAAAAATATTTTATAGTTATTTGGAGAAATAGAGTATTCGTTAACACTTATATATAAGTACAAATTTTTAAAAAAATATTTATTTAACTAGGACTAATGGACAAAGGTAGAAAATTCTGATTTTTTTTTTTGAGACAGTGTCTTGCTCTGTCACCCAGACTGGAGTGCACTGGCTCAGTCTCAGCTCACTGCAACCTCTGCTTCCCAGGTTCAAGCAATTCTTCTGCCTCAGCCTCCTGAGTAGCTGGGACTGCAGGTGCACACCACCATGCCCAGCTAATTTTTGTATTTTTAGAGAGATGGGGTTTCACCGTGTTGGCCAGGTTGGTCTCGAACTACTGACCTCGTGATCTGCCCACCTTGGCCTCCCAAAGTGCTGGGATTACAGGCATGAGCCGCCGTGCTGGGCCTCTGATTTTCAAACTCAAAGTAAAAAGCCAGATTTTTTTTTTTATAATATTGAGTTCTTTAACGTAACATGAGGAATTAAAAATTAATTTTATCTCTTTATGGCTTAATTTTAAGTTAACTACCACGTGTTATTTTATTTAAATTTCATTCATTCATTGATAAGAATGTGCAGTCATTTCACCAGGTGCTGTTTTGAAGATACATGTTTCTGCCCAGCACAGTGGCTCACACCTGTAATCCCAACACTTTGGGAAGCTGAGGTGAGAGAATCACTTGAGCCCAGGAGTTTGAGAGTGGTACTGCCAAACTCTCTAGAGTTTGAAAGTGGTGAGCCCAGTCTCTAAAGAAATACAAAAATTAGCCAGGGGTGGTGGCATGTACCTGTGGTCTCAGCTACTCCAGAGGCTGAGGCAGGAAGATTGCTTGAGCCTGGGAGGTCAAAGTTGCCATGAGCTATGATCATGCCACTCTACTCCAGCTGAGTGACAGAGTGAGATTCTGTCTCAAAAAATAAAAAGTGATTATCCCTATTTGGCTGGGCGCAATAGCTCACACCTGTAATTCCAACACTTTGAGAGACCAAGGCAAGAAGATCACTTGAGCCCAGGAGTTCAAGACCAGTCTGGGCAACAGAGGGAGATGTCTCTACAAAAGAAAAAAAAAAAAAAAAGTTAGCTGAGCATGGAGGCAGGTGCTTAAAGTCTCAGCTAGTCAGGAGGCTGAGGTGGGAGGATCTCTTGAGGCTGGGAGGTTCGAGGTTGCAGTGAACCATGATCACATCACTGCACTGCAACCTGGGTGACAGAATGAAACTTTGTCTCAAAAAAAAAAAAAAGAAACAAAAGAAGAATTGAGAGTTTAGATGGAAAAGATAAAAAGACACGTAAAATTAAATTGTAATATACAATTAAACACCAGCATAAGAGAATGTTGCCAAATAGTGTATGATGAAGTGTTAGAAACAGTAAGTATGAGAGTTTAATGGAGAGCAGTGTGACTGTGGCTGAAGGGGGCCAGGGAAATTTCATGAAATAAATTTCATGAATTTAATGAAATGGCATTTGAAGAATAAGGCAGATTTTTATACACAGAAAAAGAACATGGCAGGCTAGTTTTAGGAGACATTGAGTTCCTCTAGTTGAAGTGGAGGCTTCCTTTGGTAGAGTATAGAGATAAATTTGGAAATGTAAATCAGAGCTAGATTGTGGAGACTTTGGAAAGCTTTCTGATGGCATTATGACAATGGTGATAAAGATAATAACTTTAATTTACTAAGCAATATATACCAGGCACTATGCTAAATTGTTTACCTGCGTTACCTAAAAACTCTATTGATATAGATATAGATATAATAGTTTCTATTATCTCCATTTTATTTGTTAAGAGAGTGAAATGACTTGGCCAGGATCACACCACCAATGAATGGCAGAGAGCTGAAATTTGAACCCAAGTTTGTCTAAGTCCAAAACCAATGTTTCTATACAGCAAACCAGGTCAAGGATGGCAAAAGTGTTTCAATTCAAGTGCCAATTTTTGATTTATTGATAAAACCACAACCAAATAGGAAAAAAATCACCATGATGGGTTACTGATGTTTGCTATAAATGTGGGATGAGAGTTTCTTGGTATGTATGACACACAGTGGCTGCTTAGGCTCTAGAAAACTGGAAGCCATCAAAGGTTTTTGAACAGGGCAGTGACTTGATACAGTAAAGTTTCCAAAACTTGAACCAAGCAGCAGAGTTTAAGATGAGTAGATAATAGAAGTAATGGAAGCGTATACTCTGATCATCCAGTAACAAGTCTTAAGGACCTGGTGGTCTAAAATGAGACCATTCAGAAATTTTCTTCTCCTTCAAGTGATCTATTTCTACTATCAAGGTATAATTCTTTGAATAGTATCTGTCTCTTCCCCTGACCTCTATGCTCCATGAGAATACTGACCTTGTGTATTTTGTTCATTCCTCAGTTCTCCATTGGGTAGGGCATTCAATATATTTTTCTTAAATCCAGTAATAATAAAAGCAATGATTATCATAGAAAGCACTCACTTTGTGCCCAGACTGGGTTAAGTACTTTCAGTACAGCAAATGCATGTGGAATCAGACTACCTGGGTTTGAATTCTAGCTCTGCCACTTACTAGCTGTTAAACAAGCAGGTTAAACTCTTGTGCCTGAATTGCCTCATCTTTGTGGTGGGAATAATAATAGTACTTACCTCAGAGAGCAGAAGCAAGAAATAAATTAGGTGATCTAGTGAAATCAATAAGAATAGAAAGTATTCAATTAAATATTGGTTATTACTATCTTTTTAATTTATTATCATCTTTACCATTCTATACTTGTCTATTAGAAAATAAATATAGTAGAGTCAAAGGAAAGACTAACTTCTATGGCAGGCCTGTTTTGTGTCAGACCTGTTAGGCTCTTTTATAAATGATATGCCAGCTAAGTTAAAACTCTAATTTCACTGTCAGAAGCTACTTAATTATCTTTTTACCAAATACAAAACCCACACAAATCTGAATTTTCTTTTCTTTTCAACTGATTATGGGCTCTAACAAATCTGGTTTCAAATAATGTATTTTTAAGGATAAATTAAAAATTTATCATGGGAAGGCTCCCATGAGGATGCAAGGCAGGCTGAGGAGGCAGGCTTCAGATCGTCATGTAGAGGCAGTGAGCCCAAGGGAGGAGGCAGATGGACAGAGGACACGGGCAGAGGGAGGGGGTCTGCAGAGGGAAGGAGATACTGACCGAGGTCTGGAATGACCATCTCTACCAGAGGCCCTCTGCCTCCCACAGGGTGTCCAGACACCGGTGCATACCTTCCTACCCAAGGGCTTGAACTGGCACAGCCCTGAAAAAGGTGGCACCCACTCTGGCAGTCAGTGGGTCTGGCCTAGTGGAAGGATCATCACAGGCTTCAGGGGGCTGGACCGTCTGGGGGGACTAGCGGAGGTCATCTCTTCCAGCCTCCTGCCCTCAACCGAGTCGAGCTCTGAGCCCTGGGTTACCCAGGGCCACCCTGGATTCATTGGAATTCCTCCACCACCAGTAGGTCAAGTTCTGTAGAGGTCTGAAGACGGTGGTGAGCAGAGGGGAGTCAGGAGAGGGTGAAGAGGGTCGCAGTTCTACCAAAGCCTTGTCCAGTCATCCTGCATCCCCTCGAGGCCTCTTCCCTGATCTCCCACTCCATCCTGCCACTTCATTGATTTCATCAGCTGCCCCTGAAGTACCCGGGACTCGGGGCTGGTTTTGTCTTCCACGGCCTTGGTGAAGGGCTGGCCAGGATCTGCAGCCACACCTCATCCAGCACCAACTCTGCCTTCCTGCCTAGAGCAATGGGGGTGGAGATGGCATCAGCCTGGGCCCCCTCTCCTGGAAGCCCTGGGGTGGGACTCACACCCAAGCTCTAATGCTGCCGTCCAGCAGTCCGCCAACGTTGGTCTAAGGGCCAATCCCTTGCTGCCTGCTTTTGTGCGGCCCATGAGCTAAGAGTGACTTTTACATGTTTCAATCGTTGAAAAACATCAAAAGTAGAAAAATATTTTGTGACACATGAAAAGTATGTGATATGCAAATTTCAATGTTCATAAATAAAGTTTTACAGGAAGATAGAGGGGAAAAGGCTTTTATTCTTTTAGTGTAGCCTTTTATGTGTGAAGAGCAAATTATATTGCCTTGCAAGAAATTCAAAGGTGAGTACCCAGGTGCTAGCCTCTCTGCACCATGCTTATCTGAACTTGCTCCTCTTTTTTTTTTTTTTTTTTTCCTTTTCCAGCCTCTCTTCTCATCATATGAACCCTCTTGTCTGTCACCTGGCAATACAGTTAAACTCATGGATGATTCCCTTTTGTAGCTGAAGTTTGAGAGGCAAAAGCTAGCTGGTTAATAGGAAGGAAGTGAGAATACATGTTTTTTCTAGACAACCAAAATATCCCTTTGCCTACTGTTTATTAAAAACAAATAAAATCAAAATGTTATTCCATCACCACTAAGAAATGCTTGTCTCGGCCGGGCGTGGTGGCTCACGCCTGTAATCCCAGCACTTTGGGAGGCCGAGGCGGGCGGATGACGAGGTCAGGAAATCGAGACCATCCTGGCTAACATGGTGAAACCCTGTCTCCACTAAAAATACAAAAAAAAATTAGCCAGGCGTGGTGGCAGGTGTCTCTAGTCCCAGCTACTCGTGAGGCTGAGGCAGGAGAATGGCCTGCACCCGGGAGGCGGAGCTTGCAGTGAGCTGAGATGCGCCACTGAACTCCAGCCTGGGCAACAGAGCGAGACTCCATCTCAAAAAAAAAAAAAAAAAAGAAATGCTTGTCTCTATTTTGTAGGCCTTTACTATGATGATCTTCAGTAACGTTAATATATTAGGTGAGTTTGGCCAATTCTTGATCTTTTATCATAATAGAGAAATTAAGGCGTTAGGTTAGCAAGGGCCCTTGAAATCCAGAGAGATACTAGCAACTATTTGTCCATTAATTGCAACATATTCACAATACACCTTACCTTTTTTATAACAAGTATCCATATAGACTAGCTTGCCCTTAGACTCTTAAATATATTTTTCTCAAACAAAAATATTTGTTATGGGCTTAATACGCACGCACACACACACATACATACAGAGTAAATTAGAGACTATATATATACAAATTGTAAACTAGAGACAGAGTCTCGCTCTGTCACCCAGGCTAGAGTACAGTGGTGCAATCATAGCTCAATGCAGCCTTGAATTCCTGTGCTCAGGCAGTCCTCCTCTGCCAGCCTCCCAAGTAGCTGGGACTACAGGCGTGCACCACCATGCCCAGCTAATAAAATAAGTACTTTATAATTGAATGAAAGTGATTAAGAATCATGAAGGGACCCAAAGTCATACACTAGAAAGATGTTAAAAGACTGTATAGTCCGAATTCAATAGGTCAATATCACAGTAGTCTCCCCTTATCCGCAGTTGTGCTTTCCATTGGTCCCAGTTACTCTCAATCAACTGTAGTTCAACAATATTTAATGGAATATTCCGGAAGTAAGCAATTCATAAGTTTTAAATGGCACACCATTCTGAGTAGCATGATGCAATCTCATGCTCTTCTACTTTGTCCCTTCTTCATCACAAGAAGGATGAATACAGTACTTAAGATGTTTTAAGAGAAGGACCACATTCACAACATAACTTTAATTATAGCATATTGTTATAACTGTTCTATTTTATTATTACTGTTTATGATCCCTTAACTGCGTAATTTATAAATTCAACTTTATCATAGGTATGTTTGTATAAGAAAAAACGGTATATGTAGGGTTTGGAACTATATGTGGTTTCAGGTATCTGCTGGGGGGTTGGGATGTATCCCCTAGGGATAAGGGGGAAATACTATAATAACCAAATATAATTCTCTAGCAGTAGAGAGAAATGTGTAACTAAAATATTAACCTCTCTTAGTTAAATATTATTATTTTTGTTATTATTATTATTTTTGAGACAGAGTCTCGCTCTGTCACCCAGCTGGAGTGCAGTGGCAGGATCTCGACTCACTGCAACCTCCACCTCCTGGGTTCAAGCAATTCTCCTGCCTTGGCCTCCCGAATAGCTGGGACTACAGGTGTGCACCACCACACCCAGCTATTGTTTGTGTTTTTAGTAGAGACGGGGTTTCACCATGTTAGCCGGCTGGTCTCAAACTCCTGACCTCAGGTGATCCACCCACCTCGGCCTCCCAAAGTAGGATTACAGTGGTAGGATTCAGCCACTGCACCCAGCCAGTTAAATATTACTTAAAACTAACAAATAGATATGCTCACTAGTGCTCTTATTTCTGGTCATCTTGAAGCTGAAAGAACTTCCAGAAGAGCATTGGTATAGAATATATTGTGTGTATGGGCATCTTGTGAAAGAGAAAACTGAGAAAAGATACCAAGGACAGTACATGTATGGGTACATGGCTTTGATCCACATATCAAGTAAGGGAGACAAAGGTGCCCTTTTTAACCTGTGACTTGTGTCTCTTCACCTAATACAGCTGGTATTGTGTTCACATTACCAACCACCAACACTGTCCAGTCCCTTCATTTTCCTGGCAGTGGAAGACTGAGGAGAAAGATGAAGCCAATCCACTCATTGTGCTTTGCTCTCTGCAGTTTGACCCTGAACTCTTGACTTTGGTCTGCTCCCTGCCTCATTTTTCAGTCAGTGACTAAGCAATTTTTGAGTTAATAAGTAACTCTCAGGTGACTGATTAAAAATTCCAGGAGGTGACTTAGAAAGGAGTCTAAAACATTGTTGCCCTAATCGAATTCTTCCTGTTTTTCATTCATAAAATATTCCAGCTACTCCCACTTTGGCTTTAGGGTGAAAATTGTTAAACCTACTACTGTTCTTTGTCCTTTAGATAGTTGCGGGCATTCCTGTTTTCACAAGAGGAAACAGAAGACTAGTCTAACAGGAAAATATTAGGTTCAATGTTTTCAACAGCACATGTATAGAGAAGGTTTTGCAGGTTATGGAAAGCTTTTAAAGAAACTAGGCCAGGCGCAGTGGTTCACACCTGTAATCCCAGCACTTGGAAAGGCCAAGGCAGGTGGATCACTTGAGGTCAGGAGTTTGAGACCAATCTGGCCAACATGGCAAAATCTTGACTCTACAAAAAATACAAAAATTAGCCAGGTGTGGTGGTGTGCACCTGTAGTCCCAGTTACTCAGGAGGCTGAGGTAGGAGAATCACTTAAACCCAGGAGGCGGAGGTTGCAGTGAGCAGAGATCAAAACACTGCACTCCAGCCTGGGCAACAGAGCAAGACTCTGTCTCAAAAAAATAATAAAAGAAACTTGAAAGAAATTTTGTCTTCAATATCAAATACCTCCATTACCATGTAGATGCTAATATTGCGTGAGCAATTTTCTGTGAGATAATTGTGAACGATGTTATAACCACTGCTATATCCTTCTCACCTTTAATCTGAACATTAATTTAGCCACGAAGATAACAATAAGACAACATCTTGAAAGTATCTTATCCACAGCAAAGTCACACTTTCTTTCTTAAGCATAGATGAAATCCAAACTGCTATAGTCGTTACTTTTCGATCTCATATTGGTCAAATGCTTATTTGATATAGTTAGGAATTTGATACAGTCATGCTCTTGATGAAGTTTAAAAGAGAGCTCTGTTATGAAATTTATTTGCATTAACTCTTTCTTATCATTTGCTTATTGATTTTTTATTTTTATGTATATGGTAGGAATATTAACTAGCTTGTAGGGAGTCCTGACCATGTGCCAAGCATTGATCTAAGTGTTCTATATGCATTAATTGATGACTCCATTTACAGATGAGTAACTGAAACACAGAAGAATTAAGCAACTTCCCCAGAGCCACACAGCTAGAACATAGCAGAACACAGACTTGAACCCAGGCAATCTGGGTCCAGAAGTTACACTCTCTAACCTCACTGCCTTTCTGTATGATCTTAAATGTAACAAGTATTATTTCTCTAGAGTTCATGATAGGATGGGGAGTAAGAGTAGAAAAACAAAGCATGAGGGAAGATATGATAGGAAATTGAGTCGGAATATTTGGACTCCCTCGAAAGTAATTAGAATGATTAGATATTTACTATGTTTTATCCTTATTAACTAACATATTTATTCACAAACTTGTCTAACTCAGTTTTAGGTTAAAAATATAAAGTTATTTATTCCTTAAAAAATTCTTAATTATTAGGCTGCTGCATTGTCAGCAACAGGAGGCCTTTGAGTACTTGAGGGGGATGAGGGAAGGTCGCGTGCCCCTGGAATTCCAAAGGGTTATTTTGATCTCACTGTGATTTCGATGTGCTTACCCATGAGAGGGGCATAGTCAGTACTTGTTGAATGATCAAGTACATAATTCTCATCTCCCATTTTAATGATAATATGTCATGTGAGGAACAAAATCACAAGTACTTTCTCCTCTTTGTCCCCAGTGTCCTTATACATACTTCATACTTCTGTTAACATATTTGGTGTATTGTGAAATAATTATTTGTTTCTGTGTACTTCTCCCTTTAGTGTGAACTCCTTGAGGGCAGGGGCCATGTCTTACCTTTGTATCCCAAGAACCTAGCCTCTGTTTATCAGTAACTTAGTTGATCATTGAAAAACGACTGTGGAAGGAAGGGAAGGAGTGAGGCAGACAGGCTGACCAAAACTGATATCCTTGTGTATTTATTTTACATTTATTAAAAGGTCATGGGGTTTAATCATTTGGGACTTCTGAAATATATTTGAAGATGATATTTCTTGGATTTGATATGACTACTGTGATTTAACCCCTGGGAAGAGGTCACTGGGATTCAAAGAGTGTGTATGTTACAGTCTGTCCCTTAGGTACACCACCTGATTTTATTGCAAAATTGTGTCATACTCCAAAGGGCTTTGGCTGTACTCTTGGTGAGTTTATCTATAATTATTGATAAATACATTCATTTTTGCTGAATTTATGCAGAATGCCTGTGCAAATCACCCCAAATCACTGTAGCATCTAAATTTCCATCTCATGGTATAGCTGTGGACTAGGAAGTCTGCCTTGAAAATTAGGGCTTATTCTTTGAAAAACCACAAATGTATTTATTATTTGAGACAAATGTGTAGTATGGGACATTTTCCCCCTCCAATAATATTAAATGCTGTGTTCTCACTTGTAAGTGGGAGCCAAACAATGATTACACATGGACATACATTGGGAAATAATAGATACTGGGGACTCCAGGAGCAGGGAGGGTGAGAAGAGGATGAAGATTGAAAAACTGCCTATTGAGTACAATCTACACTATTATGGTTACAGGTATGCTAGAAGCCCAAACCTCACCATCACATAATATATCCATATAACAGACCTACACATGTACCCTCTGAATCAATACAAAGAATATGAAATGCTGTATCTCTCCACTTTTTACTTACTTCTTCAGGCCCATTGTACTCTCATGTTATACCACATGTAGCCCACATCTCTTGTGGTATGCACTCTGTACTCACAATTGTGCTGGATGCTGTTTTTTTCCTAGGGGTTATAAAAATTTGATTTTCCTCCATAATTCTATTTCTTTTTTTTAATTCAGGTCAACATACATTGTGAATTCCATCTTTGTTGTAAGCACACTCTTATTTACTGCTTTTACTGACCTTGTCATCTTACAGAATAATCTACTCTTATCAATGAGTGATATCTCCCATTCTGTCATTACTGCTATGGTCTGAGCAAGAGTAGGGGCTGGAATGAGGCTACATATGGATTCTTGGTGGGTAGTTTTAAAAACTGTGCTTCCATGGAAGTTTTGGATAATGCTTCTGTCCCTACCTCCACCCCGCCTTCCACTGTGCTGCTATAACTGGCCTTATGACAACAAATGAATCTGGCATAAGAGAGAAGAGCGCCAGAGTAAGTGAAACAGAATTGTGTGAATTAGCTGTCTCGTTGGATTCTACCCAATCACACTGTGAAAGTCCATTATGCATTAGGCTTATTATATTCCATTGTGTAATGAATGGTAATTCTTCTAATGATAAATACTGGTCCCTTTTGGTACCAACCTTAGAGTTAGAAATAGCTTAATCTGTTGAGTAAATGAATAAAAACCGCAAGTTTAAAACAGCAAAAATAATTTCTTTGCTTGGAATATCAGTGTACATATCTTTCCGTGCAAAGTTCTCCACTTTTCTCATTACCCATTAACTTGTTGGTTACTCTGCAATCACCATCTGAGAGCTAAGATCTGTTGCTTACTATTCACAAGGCAGAGAGAATTATAAAACATACAATAGCAGCACACAGGACAGCTTTGAATCTTTCCGTAAAGTCATCATCATGGTACATTTTCTGAGTATTGCCTTCCGATTGTTTTCATAAAGATTTCATTGTTCTCGTGTTTACACGATGATTTTCTGTAACAGAAACCAATATTGACATTGATACCTTAGGCTAACGCAATTTGTAGTCAATTTACTGGGGTAAATTTACTTTATTGTATAATATATTCTCTTTTAATGGCCTTTGTGGATAATTACACATTGCAAGTATTCAGTTGTATT